>NW_010174382.1:650-23037 GCF_000695765.1 Mesitornis unicolor | reverse complement strand
CCCCCCCCCCCCGTATATGCTTTCTAATTATTACTCTGTTTTTCGAGTCTGTTTGGTTTGGCTTTCAAAATCTCTGTGCACTGAAAAGGGCTCATGAACGCTGTGCATAAAATTGCTGTTACTGAGGTCACTGTGCCACAGGAAAAACTTTAAATCTATTTTTTTCTGTTTATTTTGCTGCTAAACATTGTTTTAGGAAGTCTGGGATTTCCATGTAAAACATCTCTGACTGTACATAAGAGACACCCAGATTCAGACCCCATATCTCTTAGAAAGATATGGTGAATTATAGGTGTGAGAAGTCTGGTTTATGATGGTTCATTCTCCAGAAACCCATTCAACAAACTTAGTGAAGCTGGAGCTAAAAATAGGTGCTATGTATGTGTGAAGATTATAGCTGGAGAAAAGGTTCATAAACATACAGTTCCTGGCTCTTATTTGCACTTAAAACAAACTTCTGATTCAACTGATTGAACCAAATGGCTCTCTGGCCCTTGTAGGGCTGCAAAATACGTTAAAAACATCCTCATTGGTCTTGGTGTGCATCTGTAGCTGTCATTAAGATGGTACTGCTTCAGTTCAGTTGTGCTGATAGAAGCCTTATGCACAAATAAATTTACTTAGGCTAGTTTGGCTATTGGAGAGGACAAGTTGCCTGGAGCTCCATGCAAGTGCTGTGCTGGTATCTTGGAGAATTGTTACCCCAGCATAGTGCAGACAGGTGTGCAGTACTTTTTTACTGTGTCTTTTTGCTGAATTCCATTATATTAACACACTATTTTCCTCAGCTGTGGCTGTGTTGTCTTATCCTAACTTTTTTTGTCCCATTTATGGACTAGTGTATTTGCGTAGCTTCTGTCTGGACGGTGAATGCAAAGAGGGCATCTGTTGTGCCATCTCTGCCAACACAATGCTGCCTTATTGCTGGGGCCTTAGAGTAGGTCAGAAGTATGGCATGCTGTGCAGCCAGTGACCAGCTACCATTTGTTCAGATAGCTATGAGAGCAGGGATATCACCCTATCAGAAGTTACACACCATGAATCATTGAATTATTCACCCCTTCATGGAATTTTTTATCTGAATGTGGATGCTATTAATTATAGTTCTTTTCTTCAAACAGTCTGTTTTTTCTTTTAAAAATATGTTAATTTTTAATTAGCAAGGGTCTGCATTTCTATAAGTAGTCATGAAGTCTAATGAAGAAGAAGAAGGCTTAAATATATCAGGGAGAACTACTTTATCAAAAGGCAGCCTGTGTATCGTGTATTGACTGTAGATTTAATTTGAATACAAAGTATCAGACTAAATAGTAATTAAAAATGTGAGCACATTATAATTGCATTAATAGTGCATATAAAAAATGAAGACATGAGAACAGAAGAATTCCATACAGGCAGAAGGTTCATATGTCTTTGTACTCTAGTTTACTGCAGTGTCACTCAAATGTATGTTAGTCAGTACATTTAAACAGTTGAAATTTCCTTATGTTCAGCACTGATGGGTTTTAAATTAGTTCAGGAGAAATCCTCAGAGGTCAAGTGAGGTGTTTTAGCCAGGCCTGTTGAGCTATCTTGTGGTTTTTTCTTGTTTGGTTGGTTTTTTTGTGTTCATAATATCAGTATTGTGAGAAAAGTATTTCCTACTTCCCTGTCACAGAAAAATGTGAGACTCTCTAAGTTTATGGATTTGTTAAACAATTGTTCTTGGATTTTACCTCTGAGTACCACCAATCTTTTTCATTTGTCCTCTCTTGCTAACTAGTGGCATTTAAAAAAACTAAAGGCATATCATAGCTGAAGAGTTTCAGAATTCACCATCCATAATATCTGTTGGGGAAAATTTACTGGCTTTTAAACTGTGTGAAATTTATCCTTTTCAGTGTCTGATTTTTATTTTCAGGAACTGGTATAAGCCTGGCTTGCAAAGATTTATAGTTGGAGTTGTCAACTGTGTTTTGTTTCATAGGCTCATAGAAGAATTAATTCAGGGCCATGGCTCCACTGGCAGGCTGTTTGCATGGTGAAAAAGGTTTCTCCTTAGCTCCAGCCTGCACCTCTTGTGTTTCAGTTAATGCCCGCTGTCTCTAACCCTCCTGTGATCCACCACTGTGGCTCTGTTCCCTTGGAAACCTCTCAGCTACTGGGGGCTACTGCTGGTTCCCCTGTGAAACCACCTCAGCCATTCTGCAGGCTAAATAAGCCCATCTTACTCAGCATCCTCATGTTCTTTACCCTGACTGCCTTAATGAACATCTGCTGAGCTCACTCCATTTTATCTGTGTTTTTCAGAGAGGCAGGGAGCTAGACACAGTATCTAGGTGGTGTGGTGAGTGTTGAGCAGAAGGTGGCAGTCACATCCCTTAACCTGCTGGCTACCCTACTGTTCATAGAACTCAAGATGCTGCTGGCTCTTGTTGATGGCCCTTGTTGTGTGGCAAGACCTGGACTCTGCGGCTCACAGGGTCTCCCTTAGAGAGGTTAATTCAGGCGATTGAAATGGTTACAAAAGTATTGTTGTCTGGAAAATACTTGAGCATTATTTGCAGAAAAACAGGCAGATGTAGAGATTGAGACTCTATGGTATGATCTGAGGCAACTGGGCTAAGCTTGTGGAAAACGGGTAATCCATGGACGATGTGTCACTGTTTAAATACTGTTTTTCATTCAGAGTTATCCTTTCCTTTAAGACTGAAACCTTCTTTGATTTAAAAATGATGTGAAAGGCTACATTAATTACTGGTCACAGATTCTGAAACAAGGACTTGCAGACAGGCTGACTAGTTACAGTGCACAGTTTGAGCCCAGTCAGATTTAAGCTTTGTCTTCTCTGTGGCTATCAGGCTCTGAGAATCATGAACTTTCAGGATGCATCAGAAAATTAGACCTGTTAGGTGAAGCAGAAAAATCTGAGACAGATTACTTTGCCTGTAATTATTGCAAATCTACTCTCTGTTTCTCATTTTATTAAAATTAAAAATAGTTGCCACTTTTACAGTTTGGAGAAACTTCTGTTTCCCAGAAACCTAGAAATGCTTATTGAGCAAATAAGATTTTTTGAGTAACAGGATTGTAGACAAAGTCAGCTGTAAGGGTAGGAAACCTTGAGCACTAGTATGAATTAAATCTGGGCCTAAGAGGGTGTGGAGTGGTGGTAGTTGGACTTCCTCATTGATAACTTTTTGCTACTTGACATCATGGATATTTAGAAGTCATTATTATATTGCGTTTGGTTAAGAGATTAATCACCACTGTTTTAAAAGGCTGAAACCATTTTACTTGAGAGATAGAAAAGCCTTTTACTGAAATGGTCTCTTGGAGCTGTGCGATCTTGTCACATCTCTAGTGTATCTTCTCAGATGTGGAGAAAAATGTCTCTTAATCCAAAGTGATACTGTTGCAGAAATAAGAGGCTGTGGTCCCACAGCTTCTGGTGGACATATGCTACCCACCACAGTGTCAAATACTTAAATTTCATTTACTTGTTTAGTCCTCTAGGGTATAAGTGGCAGGAATGGCTGCTTACCATTCCTCATAGCTTAGAAATCTTGAAGTACCACCAAAACCTTGGGTCTGCTTAGCTGATAACTGCGAGAACTCTGTAGGATTTTTTTGAATAAAAGAAATGCAATTGTAGATAGCATCAGTAGCAATTTTTTTTTTTTACTTGTGATACAAAAGTATCATTGGCACTGTAGAAGACCATAATAAAACTCATCTGAAAGACTATGCGGTTCTGATCAGTTATGTTCAAGAAAAGTTAATTCAAAAAGCTGTTGACAAGGGGAGGATTCTCATTTGAAAGCAAATTCAAAAAAACCCTAGGTTTATTGACTAGAGCAAAGTTGAATAGATAACGCAGGCATAGGAGTGGGATTGAGAAGCAAGCTTCAATTTTATGTATGACTGCATTTTAGCTTTCTGTCTTTCTCCCTATAGGCATAATTCTTGTGCGTGTTAGATGGGTCCAGGACACCAGACTTTTCCAGAGATGAATGCTGAATTTCAGAGCAGGAGGACAAGAAAGGGCACCCCTGACCTTGTTTTGCTTCTTGTGTAGTAGAAATATCCATCTTGATTCTGCTTTCATTTTGTCATTAGAACCACTTGGGTTTACTTCCTTTAAACTGGAAAGTGGCTTGTTGTGATCCCCAGAAACGGAGCAGTAATAAAATCTCAACCTTCTTAAAAGCTGTCTTTAAAAAATAGGAAAAGTATCTAGTCTGTCTTTAAATAGATGGCTTTTAGTACTTACAGTGTAGTGCTTGGTATCTTTTATCTTTATTTTCCAAATTTCCCCTATAATCTGCCTGAAAGAAATAAACATTAAAAGGAAATAATCATCATGACCCAGACCTCATTTGATAGGTACCTAGCAAAAGAGATTAGTTGTGGAAATTCCTGTGGCAATTGTAGGCATTTTGTTAGATGATTTATTTCATTCCACTTAATACTAGATGCAGAGTGTGATCTTTTGGTAGAGCTTTTTAGCAGTTCTGTTTACTGCAATTGACATTTCTTTAGAATGTTATTCTTGAAAAGAAGACATAGCATACAATAGTTCCTCCCATCATAGTTCCTTCTGTATTTGTTCATATGCAGTAGTGAAGAAGTTGGAATTTGTCATTTTGCCTTTTTGGATTATGCAGGGTAGAAGATATGGTATTTGATAAGCAAGTGTTTCACAGGAAAATGATTTTCAGATGTGCATCTTATTTTGGAAAGCTTATCTTACTACTGTATTTTTCCTGTAACGTTTCACATATGCTTGTGATGAATTTGGATAAAAACCCAATGTTTCTGACCCAGGTTGCAATCTTTATTTATAATTGCTTTTACCTTAAATTTTCTTCCGTTTGTGTCTTTTTTTGAATCCAGTTTTACTTTCCTCTTAAACTACCTATTTTCACAAAGCTTCTGATTCTGCAAGGCGTGGCACATTCTCAGCTTTCATTGAAGCCAACAGAAGCTGAAGAAACTTTGCATTTTCTCAGAAAACAGATAAGCTGAGAGGCAACTTATCAAAGAATATAATTCACACTCCCTCTATCTTCCCTGTTGTGATTTGTACAAGTCTTGCGTTGAAATTACTAGTTCTCTTCCAATAAGGTTGGTTACAGTTGAAAAGAACTAGTAATGTTCCCCTTTTTGTGTCACATCCTTCCCAGTGGCAGGTTTAGTGTTCGCTGCGTGTGTCTATTAAGCATTAATTCTTTAACTGTATTTTAGTGAGACCGAGCAATATGGTATGTTCCAGTGCAGGAATCTTAATTCCTATACAAACATATGGCACAGAATTATCTACTTAAAGATAGAACAATCTGATAATAATTTGGTAGAATGACATCTGCACAATAAAGTATGATGCTGATCACACTGCAAAAGTAAATGCAAAAGTTTTATGCTCAGTATTCTGACATCATCAGAAAGCCATTATTATTCCTCCATGGAATCTTAAAATTTAATCATCTAATTTAGTCTTATCACATGCAATATAAATAAAAAATGACCATATTAGGTATTCAGAGACCCATGCTGAACACAAAACTTTTTAAGTGCTATTTTCTAGAATTTGGACTTAAAGCACTTACATATGTTTAATGGATAAGGAAAAAGGATAGAAGAAAAATAAAAATTATGTGGTCATTTCCATTCTTTACTGAAGATGTTTACGTATTCTATTTTGTTCTCTGTATAGTTTAACGTATTTTCTGGTTGGTCTTGCCATCAAGATACATAATTTAACATTGGTCTTCACTATTTGAAAAAAATTTGTTAACACAAGGACATTTGTATCAGGAACAGTGTGGCCAGCAGGAGCAGGGAAGTAATCCTTTCCCTGTACTGGGCACTGGTGAGGCCACACCTCAAATACTGTGTTCAGTTTTCAGGCCCTGACTGAAAAGGACATTGAGGCACTGGAGCGTGTCCAGAGAAGGGCAATGAAGCTGGTGGGGGGTCTGAAGCACAAGAATTGTGAGGAGTGGCTGAGAGAACTGGGGTTGTTTAGTCTAGAGAAGAGGAGGTTGAGGGAAGACCATATTGCATTCTAAAGCTACCTGAAAGAGCTTGTAGTAGTGTGGGTGTCGGTCTCTTCTCCCAGTTAACAAATGATAGGACAAGAGGAAATAGCCTTAAGTTGTGCCAGGGTAGGGTTAGAATGGTTATTAGGAAAAAATTCTTTGCTCAACGGGTTATCAGGCATTGGAAAGAGATGTACAGGGAAGTGATGGAGTCACCATCCCTGGAGGTATTTAAAAGATAGGTAGATGAGGTGCTTAGAGATGGCTTGGTAGTGGACAGGTTATGATTGGACTTGATGACCTTAAAGGTCTTTTCCAACCAAATGATTCTGTGATTCTATAGTTACAGCTTTTGCCTGAATCAAATGAGAGTGTTGATTCTTTGAGGGCAACATGGAGTGTGTTAATGCTAGAATGTCAGACCTGAACTTAGAAAGCTCCTGCAAATCAGAACATGATGTTGTGTTACCTAGACTCATGAAGGTCTGAGTGGAATCATCACTTTATTTTTGAATGCACATGACTTAATATCAAAGCGGTAGGTCTTCTATTTTAGGCTTTGCAACTAAGAATTTCACATCCATCATCAGTTCTTCAAAATTGAATGGAAATACCCAGGAATTCAGACACTGCATTGAAATGGAACTCAATTCTGTTTGTAGAGCTGGGATCCTTAATTAGAACTATTATAAAATGTAAGCTAATGTTTTCTTTAATTGAAATATTGGTAGCTTTTTAGTTACACATCAAGCAAGGAAAAGATCTGTTAAAAATGATTACTAAATTCAGATTCCTCTGCTTCATGTTGGGTACTATATTCTCTTTGACAGATGGTTTAACTATCTGGTTATGGAGAGAGACAACTTAATGTTTTAGTGCAAGTGTTTAAGGGCAGAATAGGGCTTGAGTTCATCACAATATTTTGGTTTTGCAATACTAAATCTATAAAAAATGTATTTAATGTAGAATGAGAATCGTCAATACTATTTCATATTGATCTCCACCCCCCCCTCCTGTTTTAAACCTAGTTTTCCCTCTTAAATTTACTATGTCAAACAGCCAGGAAAAAATTCTTAATGGAAAGCTACTGCTGTTTACATTTTTTTTTCCCCCTGAAGAATGTGTTTCTGGATGTAGAACATGTTTATTTGAGTTTTCTTCTTGGCAGTTAATAGATCAAAATAGGAAGGCATTTTTCAAGGCATAAATAGAAAGAACTACATATAGTGATTTCCTTTTACACATCTACAGCTTTTTTTTTTTTGTGTCACTGTATAAAACATATAGATGTGTTTGTTTTGTTTGAGTTTGGGGTTTTTTTTTTGGTTAGCCAGAAATACAATTGGCTGTAGCGAGGTTGGATTATCTTAGACTGGTCTTCACTGCCTGCCAGCCTATGAAGCTGATACCAGCTTTTTTTACGATAGATTTCAGGCTAGCTGCAAGTGGGGGATAGATACCTCATAGAAATGTATGAAACTATTGGAAACTAATACAGAGTTGATGCAGAAATCTCCTTCATTCTTTGGACATGCTCTGTCTGATTAATAGACTTTTCACCAATTAAAAAGCAGCTGGGATATAATCTACGACCATTTTTTGGCTTCTCAGAGGGAAAAGCGTGTAACAGTATTCTTTTAAATGAAATGCAAACAAATTATTTCTATGAAGTTAAAGCCTTTAAATTTCAATAGCAGTTTTATTTATCTCAAATAGAATAAATGTATTTTAAAATGAACTAAAAAAATCAGTAAAAATACATTTTATGGTTTTTAAGTAAGAACCACAGTGATGTGAACTCTCTGCATAAAGTCTTGTGTCTATCTGATTAAATGAAATAGTCTTAAGGATATGACAGCATGAGAAATGCAGTATGTAGGTTTTTATGGTCATAGTTAAAAATATTCATATTTAATATCCTGAAGAGGTGAATCTGATTACTTGATTTTCTTGAAAACATCAAACAGCCTCTCCTAATTATCCTAAATTTTGGGCTCAGTCCACAGGAAGCTAGCCATATTTTTGTTTTGCCTATAGAAACTTCATTGGTTTTATTAGACTTTATGACTACAGAAATTCTTTATCTCCTTACAGTGTTATGGAAAAATATCTCCTATTCATTTGGCAGAATAATTCAATAAGAAGCACATCACGTTGTCACTCTCTCACAAGCAGAATCCTGATCTTTTGTCAAAACATAAGGAACAATTAGCTGATGGCAGTTCTGATTGCTTTGAAAAGTAATTATTGAAAGAAGGCATATAGATCTTACGTGATCCTTTTATCTTCTACAGTGACCCAAAATGAATAATGAGAAAATGACACATGTTCTTTATTGTGTTCTGTTTAATAATAAAAAGAAAAGGCAAAAAAAATAAACTAGGCATACTGTTTGGTAGAGTGCAGTAATCATAACAGTGTGATGCCTTTTGAATAAACTTGCTATAAATGATCAGTATATGATTTTATTTTTGGCAGGTTCCTCTTGCTACATCATAACCCTTGCTAGAGAAGTTTGTAAGCTTTCTGTCTTCACTTATACAGCCTTTTACCCATATTAGAAAAGTGTTTTAAAAAGTTTTCCATTTAGCACACATTTAATTGTATGCAGATTTAAAAATACTAAAGCATAGTAGAAAGGTTTTAGTTTAAGCACACTTGGCATGTCAGGAATCATGCATGACTACTTACTGATGAAGACACAGCTATTTTGAACACGCTTCTTCACAACTTCCTAGTGCCGAGGAGTAGTGGTGGTATATGGTATAAGTTGATATTAAGAGGTTTAATAGAGCAGTCACCTAGCCAAGAAAGTAATGATACTTTTATGCTTTGCAGCCACACAGACCTCTGGTCATACTGCCTTCCCAGCTTTGGGGGTGGCTGGAGTACCTTTGTGGGTGTGGAAGAAAGACCATGGATATATGTGGCTATCCTTTTACAGAGCTATTCAGGTTTTGGTTCTGAAGTTCTTTTAGTGTCCAGCAGTAATGCCCTGCAATACCAAACTTTTTAAATTCTGTATTTCCTGTGCAGCAAAACACAGTCCCATCTAATGAATCACAAAGTGTGTGTCAGAATAAAATTAGAAAAATTGTTATGTCGAATATGTGTATTTTTTATTTGCTGTGCAGTCTTTGATGCTACCAGATATTTCTTGGATCAGTAGTTTGACCATCTAGCCTACTTCTGAATAGACTAATGGCAAGTCAATGCTTTAGTTTGAGTAATACTGATATTTGGAGATAATAGCTACACTAGGCCTTTGTAAGACAAAGAGCTAATGGATTTAGAGCAGTCCTGTTATAGACTGGTTTAATAAATTGTATTGAACCAAAGACATGGCAAGTAATTCTGGTACCTTAGTAAATGGTTTTCAATTTCTTATCTAATAATGAGCCTGCATTCTGCACACTGATCTCTGTATACCAGCTTCATATTCATTCTTACCTCTTGTAAAACTTGGTGATATTTAGTTAGCTCTAATTCTCATTCTTTTTTATGGGATGATGAACATATAAACTAATTAAAATAGATGTATCCTAATATAGTGCAAAGTTAGTGTGTTTTATGAAAAGCTTGACCAGCATAGAACAAAATTGTTAGGTCTTTTTTTAAAAAAGTTCCTGCCTTATATCCATAGTTGTGAGCATAGAAACTGTGATCACTGCAGCATTGTAACCACTTCAGTGGATAGTGAAGTAATGTTTATTTTCCCAACTCCAGGGCATGGTAAATTATCTGAAGTAAGAGGAATTTTGGTCATCATCTTCTGTCAAGTCCTTCATTTGATTATCATTATTTTAGCAACTATAAGGCAGAAAGGCCTGTGTTGTCAACATCATTCTTTCTTCACTCGCGTGGAAGGAAATTCTGTTGCTTTGAATGGTCTGTCATTTTTTTTCATTAAGAGTTTAAATTGAATACAATCTCTGTCTATACTGAGCCTTTTCTGTTTGTCTATCATATTTGTTAGCTGGAAACTCATATTTTCTAGGAACGGGTTTAATTTTCCATGACTCTTGGCAGATGTTTCTCTAGGATCTTCAGTGACAATGATGTATTTGTTGATAACCCAGTGTTTGCTAGAAGAGACTTTGCTTTGCTTCAGTGAGTCTGCGTTTTTGTATGAGAGCGTTAGTCAACAGAAACATACTCCATTTCTTCCAAAAATGTCTAGGGGAAGTTTCACCCTCTTTTGAATGCATACTGCATGCAATGAATTTTCCTGTGTTTCAGCTACTCTTTCCTCTCTGTGGCAGGTGAAATACATAGTTCTCTGGTTCCACTCTTCTGATTCATATTTTTGCAAGTTATATATTTGAGTAATTTTAATAGTTGAGCCCACTGTTCAAGATACTAACCATAAGAGTTGGGCTGTGAGTAGATTTCATTCTTTTAGTGTTACTGTTTTTGTGCTCACCTTGCCACTTCAGTACTGTTGTAGGAACATTTGAGGGGCTTGTAAGACATCTTGTGACTAAAGTGCCAGTGTCAGAGCAGAAAAACTCTTGATGGGTTTTCTGTACAGCTTTTCTTTACTAAAGAAAAAAATCATACAGGATTCTACAGTTTCTATCTTACTGACATTTTCTCCTACTTTCTCATCCTGTCTTACCTTCCCAAACCCAGACAACCTGTGTCACAAAGCCTGTCTTCTCAATGTGTCAGCACAGCATGGACACATTGTTCTCAGCCACTTATTTTTCTTAACAATGACAGAAAATCTTCGTTTTGAAGCTTGTTCTAGTTGTGTGCTTTTCTTTTGTATTGTTTCTGACAGGATTGCCTTTTTTTTGAGGGTTGTGTGTGTGTTTTGGGTTTTTGGTTTGGTTTTTTTTTGCTTTATTTTTGTGGATTTTTATTTTTAAATATCATAATGCACCTTTGCTTACTTAATTTGGATTTAAATATTGGTAGAACATCTCTGGGGTTATATTGTCTTTTAAAAGACGTGGTAGGACCATATGATTTTTCTTTTGCTAGTATTTTACTGCCCCCTCCCCTCCCGTCCCCCCCTTTTTTCTCTCTCTGTATTAGAATTCAAATAGCAAGAGAGCCTCGAAAAAAATGTTAAAGAACTGGAGAAATTATTCTCTTTTTCTCTGTTCAGTTTAGATATAAGGTCTAACATCTGGAGCAGGGTACTGAAAATCAAATATATTCCAGTCTCAGTTCTGACTGTGACTTGCCATGTGACCTTGATAAACCAGCCTTTCTGTGGTCCGGTTTCTTCTTCTCTGTTATCAGGAAGAAACATTAATATTTGGAAGGCATTCTGAAGTTCCTGGAATGAGGGTATATAGAACTACAGTCATTGTCTATTGGAAGGTATATAGGTTTTCTAAATATTGTTCTGCTTTGCTGAGCAAGAGTACAAATTAAATGTCTTTGGGAGACATAAACTCAATTTAAGTGTAATTTTAGCCAAAAAATGATTCAGTATATTGACAACCTGGAATAAATATGATGTCAATTTTTGTAGCTCTTATGCTCTGCAAATTTTCAGTTAAGAATAAGACTTAACAGTTGAAGCAGTGAGGTTATTGATATATAGGCAAAACAGTGGTTGTTTCAGCCTGCTGTTTGACTCAGCATTTTACAGAAGCAACTAAATGTACGTGTGTGATGGATTTTGCATCTAAGTCTTGAAAAACAGAGCCAAGCTTTGCAAGAATTTAGCATATGCCTTAGAGAAACTTAATGAATGTGGTGGTTCTTTAAATGCTTCACATAAGGCTTGGCCACAGCTTTTCTCTCTGATCAGAATTTCGTTGCTTTCTTCTACCTCGCTGAGGCAGAAGTCATTATGTACCCTGGTTTACCATTGATAACATGAATTAGCAGGTTTTAACATCTCTTAATACAATGTTCCAGATGCTAAAAGATGAAACTTGAGAAAACTGTGTCATGATGTTTTACAACATCTCCACAATGTTTAGAAAAAAATCCTTTCTGAACTTTAAAAAGCAACTTATTATTTTAATACAAGGGCAAGTCATTAGTCTATTTGCTGTGCTGTGCTTCAGAAACAACACTGAGGAATGCTCAACAGTTCTAAGGTTTAGAAGAGTCTTAATAATATTTAGTTTCCAACATTATCTGTCTGTGACCATTATCATGTTTAAATACAACCTTAATTTTTAATCATGGCAGCAAGGTTTAGAGCTCTGTAAAATTCAAATTGTTTTGGAAAAAACTGTGTCTATACTAAACACGTTATATTACCATGAACCTTCAATTACTGTTAAATCTGAATTTGAATTTAAAAAAGACTTCTGAGTGTTCTGACAAAAATTTGACTTACAGGAATAACTAGCAGCATTCATAGTGATACACATATTATGTGTGCCATAATATGAATTATGCCAGAAAATAGTCTTAAGTAATCCAGTGGAGGTAACAGTTTATTTTTTTTCTTAGCCAATAAAAATGGTCCAAAGTAACAGAAAAAGTTCTCATTCCTCAACCCATCTACTTATACCAGGTGTATTTCTGTGTCTGTCTTCCCAGAACCCCCTTTTGGAGTTCTAATTTGAGGATTTTTCCTGCTGGTATGTGGTAATACAATCTTCAAATGCACAAACTATTGATTTTCTTTTGATTTTACTGGGACTAGAGAAAGTTTGTTTCCTTACCAGGTTTCCTATAATTCTGAGTTCTTGCCTACAATATGCTCTGGATCTGAGGAAATGCAGTCCAAAGTTGTTAAGAAGGGAGACAACGCAGAGCTAAGAAAAGGATGTAGCAAGGATGGTGCACACAGCAGAGAGGTGAAGACACCAAGCAGAAGGTTTTTATGTATAGGCATCAAGGATGGATGGAGTTGTGAATGGGAGTGAAAAAGGAGAAGAATTCTGACTAGAAATAGAGTAAAATCAGAAATAAGAGAAAGAGTTTAATAGGTAATGATAAAATTTTCCAAGGGGTAAGAGAAGTGCCAGGAGAGATACTGGTAAAGGATTTATGGTAATACAACACGCAAGGGTAGTACAGTTGTGGAAACTCAAGGAATTATTTTAAAGATATGTTTAGAAAAAGCCCAAACAACCCCTAGAAACCCCAAACAACCCCCAAACAAGCAGTAGACCTTAAACAGTTGTCTCACAGAAAAAACCTTTCAAGTGTTTTATTTGGACTCAAAAGGGTTGAGCTTTGTTGGCAATGATAGTTCGCACTGCATCAGACGTGGCAGCATGTACTGCAACAATCCTGCCTTTCTCCCTCACCGCCCTCTTAAAATTAATGGATAGATAAGTGTTGAAACTTGGTAAGTGAGAATGCTGTTCTATGCATTAATCTGTTACTCTGGATGACAACTTGGATTTAGAGGTCAAGACAAGCTGTAAAATTACTTAAGTTATGTAAAGCCCCTTCTCTCCTTTCACTGTGCATAGAAATATCTTTCTGTCCTCATCTTTACCTGTCTCCAGCAAGTTCCTTGGATCACAAATTGATCTCTATCTTGCATTTTGAATTTCATCAGTTTTCTCATCTGCACACCTAACTGGTACTTAATGTAGTGGTTTCTGAGTTACTTAAATGAAGAAAGAGTATAATCAAAAAGACAACAGGCAGGCAAGATAAAGAAGGGCTGGGAGGTGGAACACTTAAGAAAAGATAGGATACTTTCAGCTGTGTCCTGTCACACTGTTTCTGCTGCCCAGGTTTCAAGGAATTGGAGGAAACTTGTCACATTTTTGCAATGGCATCTAATGCTGGTGGAATCAGTTCTACTTAATATGAATTGAGTCTTTTTTTGTGTAGGAATGTGTAGGAGCCTTAAAAAAAGTGGTGTTTTGAAGTTGTATTTTTGTTGTGTATGACTGGATGTGTCAGGGAAAAGTCAGTGTATTCTCTACGAATAGGAAGGCTTCCTTTAGTGAAGCTTGCACAGATGGCTAACTGATAGCAAAGGTTTCTGCAACACTACCTGTTAAGTTGCCAGAAGGTCAGTGTGAAAATATATCGCTGCATGATTCCATAGCAAAGAACAGTTACTGTTATCAGGATTTATTAAATCCTATCCTCCTAACAAACACTACCTATCAAGCACTTTTTCTACAGGTAGTCCACAGGAAGCAGTTCCAGTTGCAGCACCTATTGTTTATCAAAACACATTTTTTACATTTTTTGAATGTGATTCATTTGAAGTATTGCAAGAAGAGTGGAATAGAGTGGATGAAATAGGCTAAGTGCAGTTGAAGTTAACCTGGTAAGAAGAATCTGAATTATTTAAAATGTCTCTCTCCAATAAATACATTATTGCCACTATACCACAAAGAAAGCTTTAATCATTATAAGCAGTTAGGAAAGTATATCAGTGAAAAATAGCTTGATTAGCTAATTTTTAGAATATGTTTTGTGGACTGAGACTTATATTTCATATAAAGGTTACCAGCCTAATGC
The DNA here is from genome assembly GCF_000695765.1 of Mesitornis unicolor. Taxonomy (NCBI): domain Eukaryota; kingdom Metazoa; phylum Chordata; class Aves; order Mesitornithiformes; family Mesitornithidae; genus Mesitornis; species Mesitornis unicolor. The sequence goes on along the minus strand of NW_010174382.1, from coordinate 8,608 downwards.
TTCCTTTGTTCTGCTAATTTGTTTGTTTGTTTTATGTTTTGTGAAAATCCATTCTCTCTTTATAAAGAAGAGAACTTTTAATGGTTTTTCTTGACTGTAATTCTCACACATGCAGGTGTGTAGAGAAAGAGCTTATGTACACTGAGCAGTTTAAGTGTGAATTAAATGTCACTCTTTCTGAAATGATTTTGTAAGGGAAGGACAGAAATTTAGCCTAACGAAGTACTACTGTTTTTCTAAAAATTAATACTTTGCAAGAATTTTAACTAAAATGGATTTCAGATACAGTGAAAAATCTCATTTTAAGTAACAAAATCTAATGCCGAGTGCAAAATGTCAAAAATCCTCCACATACTTTGAACTTAATGTGTTTAATATTGTAACACTATCGTATAACAACTGATATTTAAGTTGGGAATATATTTTTATGGATAAAGCCATAATTTCACATCTTCGAAGATAGATAATCAGATAAACTTCATTGAACTACAGGAAAAAGTTGCAAATCACAAAGACTTGACTCTGGATATACATTTCTGTGCTTAGAACTGCGGTACTGAGAAATACTACTCCACTTCTGCTAGTCAAATAAGATCTATAGTCTATTTGTTTTTTTGTTGCAGAAAAAAAAATTCGCTGTAGAGGTTATCATATTGTTAACTTTAAAAAAATCTAGTGAACCCGTTTGATGAATATTAATGATGGAGTGTTAGAAAGACCATTACGACATGTACTTTGTTGTTAATGATAGAAAATGTTAAAGAGCTATTCTTAGGTACTAGCCTAAGTGTTAGTGGGTCAATGTGATGCTGATCAGAACATGAATTCTGCAATTACCTCAGTGAGAGCAATTAGGAGAAAAATGCCCCTGTTTTAAAATGTGCTTATGTATGTGTCTAACTCTAATATGCAAAAATCTAGAAGCTTGTTGTATTCCTTTAAATTTTCCTGAATCAGACTCCAAAAGAGGAAGAATTTAGCTTTTTTAAAAAGTTCAAAGTAATTATTCTTTTGTCCATTCACAAATAACATGTATTTGAAAAAATTGTTTTGTCCCAATATGTCTCTCCTAGGTAGTTTTCTTGTATTACAAATATATCTCATGTTTAGTTATACCAATTAATTAAAGTTGCTGAAACCTTTTTCTTCCAATTCATTCCTATAAAGGTTTGCAGTTGCTAAGAAATGTTATTTGAATTGCTTACCTCCAAGCTATATCTTTATGATAGGATAAATAATTATAATAAAGGCGATGTTCATAATGTTAATAGTAATTTCAAAGAATTGTGAGACTTCTCTTCCCTTATGTATTCTGGTTGTCATACTTACATAGTCTTTAATCGGACATTAATCAGGCTATTTCTACTGCATATAGAAAATAATTCTTTTCAATGCAAATGTTGCAGTGTTTATGTGTTGCAACATCAGCTGTGTTTTACATGGTGATCCAACAACTATGATTTTGCATTTACTCTTCAAAATATTAAAAGATGTTTGCAAAATTATTGTGATCCGTGAAGGTACTACTGTGAGTATTTTAGTAGATAGTGGCATTTCCATTTTGTGTCTGTCCCTAGAGGCTTCTTCAACAGAATGACATTTAATTTTGCTTTAGAGAGAATCTTTCAGACAGTTTTTTGTCTTGGGTTCAGGAAGCTGTATAACTGTCAGCTACAAGTCAGTTGAGTGGGAAATGAAGGAAGACACATTAAAAACCACCACTGCCACCACCAAGAAGAACAAAAAATCCTCCAGATTATTTATCAAAATAACAGTTGTTTGTTTGGTTTTTTTTTCCCCTTGGCTTATTTTAGGGGATATGAGTAGAAATGGTTTTCAGAACGTATCTGCTGTTGTTTATCTGATAGGATGTTTCCAAATATTTCCACACCTTAGTGCCTGGAAGCTTGTCTTCTGTATTTTCAGGCAGATAGTAATACTGTTGAGCATGATGTTTCTCCATTACTTTTTACTCAGAAGTGTATAATTTCAAAAGTTTTAAACCTTCTAAAAAAGTCTATGATATTTCTAATACTTGCTTGGTTGTTTTTAAAAGCCATTTGCAGTAGTTCTATTAAAGTGTTGTGGAAACCGATCAAAGATTACTGAAAGACAGAAATTCTGTGCCTCATTTATACTTACTTGATTTTGTGTCTTTTAATATATTATTATCATTCCATCATAGAATACTTTTTATTTCTTGATGTATTTACTTCTTTGATACTTCAGTGCTGACTTAAATAATTATTTTCTTCCAAACCACTGGAAGTCTTAGTGTCTAACAGCAGGAACAGTAATCCTCTAAATTTTTTGCATTAAGTACCATTTCTAATAGATGTGTTAGCAACATAGCTTGAATATGAAAGGATTTTGTGTATAAATGGTGAGAAATGGATGGAGAGTGGAGACACCCACCATTGGGTGTCTTTATGTTACAAATTTCATTTTTAAAATTTAAAAATATTGCAGTGGACCATCTACACAACTTTCCAGCATACAGAAGTATCTTAATGTATTTTCTGTTAACATTCATTGTGACTGATCACAGAATATCTGAATGAGACACACTATTTTAAATAACATTGTCTTCTACAGAATGTGTATATATGTATGTATATGCATGTTGATTGAGAAAGGAAAATTCTAGTCATGTTTTGGGTAGAAACTGTCATTAAAGACAACTGCATAAAATGCTGATTTTGTTTTCTTCATATCCCTTTAGAGGGCAGTGTTATGAATATACAGCATATTGATGTTGACATATTGAAAGGAAAGCCTGCATTTTTAATACATCTTGGATGCCTTCTTTTCCTTAAATATCCTGTGATTTTCAAGAGGTGGATGGACTAGAAATGGTAGATGGAAATAGCAGATAGAGAAATCTGCATCTAGCACATAGAAACCTAGCTAGTAGAAAAGTTGCATTCAGTCCCTTGTGTCTTTCAACTTTTCTATGATTAAACACCCTCCTTGTTTAAAAGGGGCAATAAAACTATCTGTAGCAAACCAGAAAGCCAGGCCTTGCATCTGCCAGGGGTTTTTTATATATCTCTGTATACCTGAAATAAAATAGTCTCAGTTTTGTTCTTTAACAGAGTCATCTAGCTATAACACTAAGTTCTTTAAAAGTTTTTTCCATTTGAGGCTATATGTTTTAGCTAGTCAATTTGCTTTTAATCTGAATAGTTATACTGGGTTTTGACATGGTCTTGGTAGTGTAGGGGGCCTGCAACAGTGGGTTCTATGAGAAGGGAACAGGAGCTGTCCCCATATTGGACAAAGCCAAGTCCAGTTGGCTCTAAAATGTACCTGCTGCTGCCCAAAGCTGAGTGCATCAGCAACTCTGGTGGTGCCTTTGTGATAAAAGGCTAAAGTCAGGGGCTAGAGCAAATTAGATGGGGAAAGTACTGCATGAGATTTTAGGATCTGCATTGCACAGAAGGTCAGATTACATGTTTATAATACATGCTTCCAGATCTTAAACATAATATACCCCTCTCTTGCTGGTTCCTTCCCTTCGTAGACAAACCTGGACAAAACTGTAACTTGGTATGATACTTGTATGCATTTTGTTTTGAAGAGTTACAGGCCAGGAGTGTGTACGCCTGTGAAGACCTTTAGGTCAGGTGGCTACTGTGTGAGCTGTTTCTAAAAAGAAAATTGTCATGCCACTAAAGATGCGGATTCAACATGGTTTTGTGCTTTGAACTATCAATAACAGCTAATAGACCAAAAAGAAATACTATTAACTGTAGGAGTTAATGGAACAATGGTGTGTCAGTTTACTGCAAACTGACATGTTCCATTATTTGTCACTTTTAAACTCCTGTCTTCTCTTGCAGTGCACTTGTAGGAGAGATGTGGTGACGATATCCATGGACATCTTTGTGAGGAAGTTTCAACCAGACAGATACCCACTGTGGAAACAAGGCAAGGATTTATACACCATTGATCATACCAAACCAACTCCTGAATCAACACCTGGCTACAGAGAAGAAAGAAAATAAAGAGCTTTCCTAAGTGGTATTTATGTTTCTTTATTCTGCATTTAATTGTCTTCAATATGCTGTCAATTTATTTTTTGTTTCTTTTTTGCCACTTTCTCTGATGTCTTACTTGAGTTCATTTACTTTAGATGAAGTTTGTTTTTCTGTTTCCTGTATTAAGATGAGCTTGGGGTCAAGCAAGTCTTTTTATCACAGTGACTGTGAAAAATTAATTCAACTTACAAGTTATGTGTATAGTTGAAGTTAATGAGCATCAAAATGCATTCCAGTGTGGTATTTAGAATCTTTCTTTAGTAGAGATTATTTCATTAACATTTTCAAGGTGTGGATGGTTGCCATTGTTTTCAGTGACATCTGCAGCAAAAAGACAAGGGATAAGTCTCCTAAGACTTAAAGTAAAGGTTAAATTGACAGACTTACCATGAAGCTGTGGCAGAATCCCTGCAGCTGTGTGATGTCTCTAGCAATGGTCTTTGCCCTCACTGCCATCTAACTTCAAGGAGATAGCACTTCCTATATGGCACACACTCACTGTTCTGTAGCTGAAACCTCTCTGTGTCTGCTACAGGTCAATCAGAGATCATAGTTTGTCATAAGTAAGCCCTAAATTTCAGTTGTTGGTGCTGACACCACTAAGAAAATTCAGAGAAAAATGTTTCTCACCTTGTCAGTGATCAACGCTTTGACCTATTAAAGCAGTTTCATAGCTGGATCTTATTTTCTTTGTGTTTATTGTGTTTTTGTTTGCATTGCACAGACACTTTCTGTACACTAGTGCTTAACTGTCTTACCTAACAGGATCTTTATGGATTTTCTTCTTCATTATCTAATGAAGATCTTCTTAATTTCTAGTCTAGGGTAGGCAGTTTTATTGGTATCTACTTACTGTGGAGTGCACAGTGCTAGGTTAAAGATAATATTGAATTTTTTAAGACCTTTTTCTTCCTTCAAATTATTTTAAGATATAGTTACTTTTTAAACTTGATCTTAAACTTAATGTCCTCATTTTCTTTGTAAGTTAATGTATTTCTTGAGAATATGATTGGAAAGTCAACCTGTAAAGAGAGGACCACAGTGCTGCCACAGTAGTGGAACATTATAGCTGAGAAAAACAAAATCAGGTTTGAGTAAGAATAGTTTATGGGATATAATCAGTTCTTGAAGACAATCAGTGTAACAGCTGGACAGCTGATTTGTTAGCATCTGTATAATACTATCCCAGGCACACAGAGTAATTCGGTTGTTTAGGTAGTTGAATGCCATTTTGCCCTCTTGTATGTTTCACTGTATGTATTGTGCAGTGTAACTACAAATTCACACTTGGATCAGCAGTGACCCATTGAGTAGTACCCTTATGGGTAGCCAGTTTTAACTAAAAGCAAAGACTTTATAATAATTGTGTTATAAAGTTTTATCATAGGAATATGTGGCCTGGTTTCATGCACTTAGCTAAGCTAATAAACACAATTCCAATAAACACATTTCCAATGATGTTTAATTCTTGAGTTGGCTTTTGTTCAGGCATAGTAACAATGCATATTGCAAAAGGATGATGAAGGCTTCATTTCTAGTGCAGTGTGTCAATTGAAATTGTCATAATTTTGATTATGGGAATAATACAAGTTCCAGCAGAGTGAAAATAGAAATACCATCTATGGAAATCCTCATGAATATAGTGACAAAGAGAGCTTAACTCGGACATTTATGGCTGAAATACAAAAGAACATATAATGACTGCAAGTAAACAGTAGTAATACTTGCTGTTACATTGCAATGTGAACTGATGGGTGTCTCATACTTTGACAGATTTTCTGGAAATTACAATTTTCATAGAGTCATAGAATGATTTGGGCTGGAAGGGACCTTAAAGATCATCTGGTCCAGCCCCCCACCATGGTCAGGGACACCTCCCACTAGACCAGGTTGCTCAAAGCTCCAGCCAACCTGGTTTGGAACAGTTCCAGGGAGGTGTCTCACTACTCTCAGAGTAAGAAGTTCTTCTTAAGATCTAATCTAAATCTACCCTTTTTCAGTTTGAAACTGTTACCCCTCATCCTATCACTACCTGTCCTGGTAAAAAGTCCCTCCCCAGCTTTCCTGTAGGACCCCTTCAGGAACTGGAAGGCTGCAATAAAGTTCCCCCGGAGCCTTCTCTTCTCCAGGCTGCACAACCCCAACTCTCTCAGCCGGTCCTTGTAGGGGAGGGGCTCCAGCCCTCTGATCATCTTCATGGCCCTCTTCTGGACTTGTTCCAACAGCTCCATGTACTTTCTATATCTGAAATCCAGAGCTGAAAAGAGGGTGTTGGGGGAAAAAAAAAAATGTAGCGAGAGTGTTGAAAGATGTATATTGGTGGACATAGTATGAAATATAAGGGGTAGCAAAATGTTTTTCTGGAGATGTCTATAGTTGAAGACGCAAGACCTTTGTAAACATCTTGGTTTATCTGCCACAGTTAGGCTTTTATCATTAGTGTGTTAATAGTTTTGAAACGGGACTGGCATTGGAGCACGTAAAAAATCTCCTCCTCTCTCACGTAGTTGAATTTGAAACTGGGCTAATCTCCTGGTTACTTTTATCCCAAGCACATAATTTACAAAATGGTTTCTGACAGAGGGTGCCATTTCTCCTGCTTTAACCTTTCCCTTCTGAGAGTATGAAAACTCATGTTAAAGTTTAGTTTCAACTTTGTTTTTTACACAGCATTATGAAATGGATTGCTTGATATTGTAGTCATTCAAGATACTTAATGATCAGAGTTTTTTCTTCTTTCAGATGCTTGTGTTAAAATGCATATAAAAACTTCTAAGATACCTAAACAAATCTGATTTTACAAGGGTTTTCAGACTAGTGTTTTATTAGCATTGGAATGTGGAATTACCATCTGATTAAATGCAACTGAGAATGTTTTGTCTTCGTTACTTTTATAAGGTTTATTCTCTTTCAGGTTCAAAAGAATGATGCATTAAAAAGCTAGTTTGGGTGTTGGTTAAGTAATAGTTACTTAAGGTTATTTTACTTTTACAGTTTAATAACTTTGCCTTAGAATTCTGATAAAAGATTAGAAGGTTAAATCCAATCAATTGTTAATCTATCACTTAATAAATTGTAAACATTATCTCAACACAAAAAGATGAAAAATTGTCAGTTTTTACCACTTTAAGCAGGTGAAAGGGACATACACATTGGTAGACGTTTTATCTTATCTGAGACAGACATTCTACTCTGACAGCAATATCTCTTATAACAGCTTCCAGCACGCCAGATCTCGATTTAAAAAGCTTAAAACTCCAGAGGACAAGAGAGTATCTGCTATGGTAGCTGGTGCAGAAATCTTAGTGACTGAAGCAGCTACTGATGGCTTCAAGGTCAATGAAGAACCTGGGAAAAAAGTGAGACTGGTAAACACAGTGCCTTCTGGGGAAGAAGAAGGCAGTAGTAGAATGCAGCTGGATCAACATCTATTGGAGAATGTCAAGGTTGCAGGTGAGATAAGGACTGATTATGTTTCACATGTAAGTTGTAGGCTGTTGATACTCTAATGCTGCAAATCACTTGATGTTAAAGCATATTATTGTCCTAAGTAGCATACTAAATACTTATAAAGTTATACAGAGAAGATTGATAGTAAGAAGGAAAAAATGCCAAAATTAATATTCTGCTCAGAAACTAGTATCACATAAACTAATGAAGTGTTCCTTAAAGGGACAAAAAGGATGAGGTTTTGTAAATCATATTGTTTCAATAGACTGATATGTTTTACTGCAACATTTTTTTGATGCAGAAATGATCCAGAATGTCTTAACACTTAAGCAAACAGTACATAACATATACAGTTCATACAGTATACAGTTGTAGTATGCTACTTGTATTTGCATGACGAATGCTGTATATTAGTGGTCTATACTTGTGCACAAAATTGCTGTGCTTTTAGACTGCAGATTTCTTGTC
>NW_010174382.1:0-619 GCF_000695765.1 Mesitornis unicolor | reverse complement strand
TGAGCTGTCTGACACTGCAAATTGTAAAGGGCCTGTCAAAGAAAGATGGTTCTTTTTTTCCTACAACTATTTTATACTCATATATGTGGTCTATTTGGCACTTTATTTCTTCTGCTTCAGATTTTGTTGTAGTTTAGGTGTAGTTTCACATTCTTGTTCAGAAAGACAAACTAAAATTTTAGCTTTAAGTTTGTGGGCAGTCTTGTTTGATTTTATATTTATACTGAAAATTTACTTGCACATTGCATATAGAGAGTATTTCCCTGTCTGTGAACATTAATGGTTACGCTAATGATTATTTGGAGATGGTGAACAGCAGGATTGAGCCACATAAAGATAACTATGTGTTCCAATATGGAGGCTTAGAAATTCCTGCATACTAAGTAGTTGATGCTCTATCAAAGCCTTTCCAGGTCTGTTTTAATGATCGTTCTTATAAAAGTGCTGTTCCTTTACAGCTTCCTCCAACTGTTAATAGAGGTTTAGAGTGTTCATGACCACTGAGAAACTAGTTTTCAGTTAGCAGCCATCCTGTGCTCATTGACAGGGGAAGGAAAAGCAAAGAGTGGACCATTATCATTGTTCCTTTGTGCTATGAAATGGTGGTGCCTGCACCTTT
>NW_010174381.1:0-771 GCF_000695765.1 Mesitornis unicolor | reverse complement strand
TGAGCCAGACCGATCCTTACAGTTGCATTTTTTTGTAAAGCAATTCACCCTTCCCTATGGCAGAAAAGGACAGTTGTATTTATACTGACAAGAACTGTAAATCAGACTTGGAATAAATGTTGGCACTGGCTCTTAATTATTTCTGGGAGTTGAGATCAGGTACGGCTTACATTTTTACCACAGCTCTGAAAGGCCACAGAGTGCTTTCCGAAAACTGAACAATGCACGTGTCCGTTTTTATGGGTTTCAGCTCTAGCAGGCTGCAGCCCACTGCTCGAACATCTGTTAAAGGAATGAGCCCATTAAAAGAACACAGTGTTGCTGTGGTGTGGTGTGATGTATTTTAATAGTCTCCTACTGTACTTTTTCATTCTTTTTTACCCCTGTGGAAAACCAAGCAACCTACTGGTTAGAATTGTTCACATGTACTTGCCCTGGGGTTCACTGTGAGTCCCCATGACAAAATGGGGTTGCTGCTCAGGTGTTCTTGTTTCTTAGCAGTTTGCTCTAAAAAAGTCTTGCAAAATCTCAGTTTTCTCTAAGGTGCAGGGACCTGGGCAGGGTTTGGGTTTTGGTGGGTTGTTGATGGAGGGCTTAAAAGATCTTCCCATTTTCCACTGTTGTTCACTGTCATCAGTGAACTATTGGACCGGTGGTGCCAGATAGCTGTGGCAGGAGGACTGCTCTGGAGCAGCTATTCACTTTGGGGCTGGTAGAATTGCATGATAATTTTGCAACGTCTCACTTATCCCCTAGACCATGCTTCCTTCT
>NW_010174380.1:6415-16937 GCF_000695765.1 Mesitornis unicolor | reverse complement strand
CCCTGGGCAGCCCCTTCCAGTCTCTGATAACGCATTCCACAAAGAAATTTTCCCCATATCCAACCTAACCCTCCCCTGGCACAACTTGAGGCCATTTCCCCTCATCCCATCGCTGGTTACATGGAGGAAGAGACCAACACCCACTTCTTCGTAGCAAAATTTAAAAATCCAACCAACGAGGTTTACTCCCTATCTGACAGGGAAGGGAAATAAATATATAAAGGCTTGAATTAAAATTCCAGGGAAGTCATCCAAAATAAATATGCAATATTTTCCTGCAGAAGACCGTAATATTATTTTTATTTTTTTGCTCCCAATATGATCGGGCTGCTTTAGATTTTAATAAATGCGTCGTTTTGAAAATAGCATTGCTTTGATATGGAGGAGATGATTTGATCAAATAGCGCATGAGAACTTTCCAGGACTGCATTACGAAGGGAAAAGGTTTTATTTCTTTGCGGTATTCTCCCATCTAATAGGCAGTGATTGCAAACTAATAAGTATACGCTGGAACAAATGGGGAAAAATTAAGGTTATCTGGCATGGAACAGCACCAAAAAAAAGCCAGTAAGAGAATAATGAGGGAGTGATGTGTATTTTGTATTTTAATGTGTATTTTGGAGATCAGTTGGTATCAATGGGCTCATTGAGTGGGTGGCAGAGGAGGTCCCAGACATCACCACCGCATCCTCGTGGGTGGCTTCTCCTCCGCCGAAGCAGCTCCCGACCGCAGCGATGGCCTCGCCATGCCCAAATTGTCCCCCAGTGCAGAGAGGATGGGTATTTTGGGGGGTTTTGAGTGTTTTATGTCATCCTTTAGCCATCGCGTTTGTCTTGCCCAATATCTGAAGTGAGAAGAAAGAAAACCCCTTAATGATCAAACTCCCCCGATTTTAGCTGATCCCGGGTGCTAACACGTCAGGTCTCCTCATGGGGAACCATGGAAATGATGGGGGGGGGTTGGACTACGCTGATTTTAGGCTCACCCCAGCAAACCTGGTGCCTCCTCATGCACTTTAGTGCCAGGTGGAGATGTATCCCACTGAAATTTGGCCACTGATGGGGCTGTGGTGAGGACAAAGAGCCTGCACAAGCCCATGAGACGCAGACAACCACGTATTTATTCATCAACTGAAATTATATGGGGTGAAGCCCATCCACAGTGGATGCTCATCGTCATCCATCCCCCCTTTCGCAGCCCTTTCCTGCACCAACAGAGCAATTCTCGCTTTCCCTTTGCAGTAATCCACTCTGAATCTGCAGCTTTTTTTTCCTTTTTTCATGTAAGCCTGCCTTTAAACTCTCGATGTAGCTCTTTTTCCATCTGTTTCTGCCCGTGCGTCTTTGCCTAATGACTTCCTCTCGCTAGGAAGAGGCCGTATATTAATATTATCATTATCATTCTCCTTTCCACCACTTCAGATCTGGCGAGCAATGTAATTGCTGAAGCAGATTTCAAGTTACACCGTGATAAGGGAGCGAGTTACAGGGGGAGGTTGGACTATCACTTCGCTCGGGAGCTTCAATTTCCCTTCAGCGCCGCTTTCTGCAGGACCCCGATCACGCGGCGACGGCAAATCCCACACCGGCGAATTCATTATTAACATCGTTGTTCCTGACGTTGTGGAGTTAGCGCCTGGCAGGCCCAATTACGGGCTGAGATCCCCTCATCCTAGGGGGCTGATTTCCCCGATAACTCCTCTTCCAGCGGTTGCAGGGCCATTATTTTCAGCTAATTCTGTGTCCCTGTGCTCCAGTCCCCGCGTTCCCAGGATGAGCTTTTTCCTCTGCCTTCCAGGCCCAAGGGTTGAGTTTCCCGTGCAGGTAACACACCTTGAGGTGTTCATTCTGCTCCATTGCAGTGGAGTTACGGGTTTCATTTTAAAATTAGTCTTTATTTTGGGCTGGGGTGAGGAAGTGGCTTCGCTTTCACCCTCAGAGCAGGGATACGAAGAACTTTGGGCCACCCCAGCCTTTGCATGAGCTTCTCCACCGTTTCCTACCCTCTCTGTGCCCGCCACAGTGGAGCTATGGGAAGGATGCTCCCCTCTGCCCATCTCATGGTTTACCTCCACGGCCGTGCACCCCATTACACTAACGAACCACCCCGGTGCTGTCGGGGAAAGGAGCCTCCCGAAAACCCCCGCGTGAAGGAGATTGATGGGAGTGCGTTGTACTTATTAAGTGGAACAGACTGTTTTCATTAGGAGACGCCGACATTATTAAGTGCAGTGAAACGGTGCGCTCGGTACAGCGGGTTCTCCGGTTTCTCACCCCAAATTGCCCGTGATCCCTCATCTGCTGAGCTCCATTTGGACAGGGCCCCCCTCATCCCCCTCTAATGCAGTCCCAGGGACTCAGGTGCATCGGGAGCTGGCGACTGCGAGGCTTTCATTTATTCACACGGCGTGCACCTGAAAATCGTGTTGCCTGCTGGCTTCCAAATTGAGTACATTAAACACCACGCATTAAAACCTCCGAAATATGGAAACAGCCAGGGAGGGCCCTCAGATTTAAGGCCTTACACGGCAGAGTCCCAATTTCGGAGACCGGCGGGCGTCGTGAATGGCCGGGCGTGCGGTTGGTGCAGAGCCAGGGAGGTGGAGGGATGCGAGCCAGACGGGGCCTGGGCAGAGATGCTGCGTGGGGTCCTGGCGAGGAAGAGGAGTTGGGCTGGATTAAAATGCGGCAAAACCCAGGCTTTATCCCCTGTCGGCTTTTCTGTTGGGCATCACAACACATCCCTGTGTTGTGGTGTTGGATGGGGCCGAGGGGCTCCCATTTTCTCCCCTCTGTTCTTTTTGGGCACCCTGTTAGGTTCATATGGGGCTTATTTACCCCTTGTGAAAAGTGTAGCACATTACTCTGCTCCCAACAAGGTTTCTCCAGCTGAGGAGTGCTCAGGGAGGGCTGAACCCTGTCCCTTTGGCCCTTCTCGCTGCCTCCAAATGCGCTTCTCCAGCATCAGTGTTGAAAATGAGAGGTTGCTGCTGGTTTGTGAATGGGGAAACTGAGGCAGAGCAAGGAAAAGGACTCCTTGGTCAAGGTGAGGAGCATGGAGCAAAAACCAGGCGTTCCCTGTGTGGAAATCACTTTGGGCTCTGCTCCCACCACTCGTCTGACCCAGATACCGCAGCGTCATTCACTCCATTACTTTTAATGACATGCCAGCATTGCCCTCAAACACATCTTTCGTCATTAAAGACGGCAAAAGTGAGGCAAGGAGCGCTGCTGTTCAGACAAGATGCCTTCAAACTGCCTTTGGATTTATTGAATTAACCGATATTTGATTTTGATGGTGGATTCTGTGATTAGAAAAGCACTGCGGGGTCTTCGGTGGCCGATAGCGATCGTCGCCTCTGGTTTAGAGAGAGCCCAGATCCAACTCCAGGTTTTCTCCTCATCTCCGGGTTGTTCCAGCCGTGGGTTTGGCTTTGGCTGCGTCTCAGGCCGAGCCGCTGGGTTTTACCTGTATTAAAACCAGTCCCAGTCAGCGTTTCCCATCTCCTAGTGAGGAGAGCACCCCGCAGTGCCGCCCCCCGCACCCTCTGGGCTCCCACATTCATTAAATCCTACGTTACCACGCCAGGCCTGGCAGCTTGCTCTCAGTGATTGTAAACAAGGAGCCTTCCACAAAAGCAGAGGGCGCAAACATCAAATTTCATTGCCTAACACTAGCAATTAGAGGGGGACACGGCTGTGTTTTGGAGCAGAGGTTCCCGCTGCCTCTCTTTAGAGGATCTGCTTGATTTTGATGGCATTTTGGGACGCATCCCCTCCCTCAGTAGTGGTACCCCCGTCGCGCTGCGTGCCCGGATCCAGCCATGGGGATGCCCGGGGCGGCGCAGGTGGCAGTGGCCGGGTGCACCTGGCGTGGAGGAGCTTGGCCGGGGCGGGCGAGCGGCAGCAGATGCCGGCTGTCAGCCGCAGCAGACGCCTCATTAGCCACAGCCCAGCTGCGCCGAGGGGGCTCCGGCCGCCCTCGTGCGCCAAATGAAGTCGTGGAGCTCCTGCTCGCCTCTCTCCGTGTCCTTCTTCTCCTTTCCCTTGGCTTCTGCAAGCTCCTTCCTCCCCATTGCCATCGCATCCCTCCAAATTTACCCCTCTCTGACAAAGTAGGTCCTCAGGGGAAGGGGAGCAGCTTTTCAGGAGCAGTTTTGGGTGGGCAAGGGGGGTGGGCACCAACGATGTCGTTTCTGCCCTTATTTCACCGCCACGAGCTGGATGCTCGAGCGAGAGCCATCGCTCATCGGCTTAAACAAAGTGTAGTACAAGACAATTCAATTAACTGCGAGCGGGAGTCAATAGCGCGGCTCGGTTTGCGCCGGGGGAAATCAAACCGTGGCGCCAAGGGCTGCGATCCCGGTGTGGGAGAAAGAGACGTGGGAGAGAAAACCATCTCCTGGAGCATCCCCTGCAGTAAAGAGGGATGCTGGAGAGAAGACCATCTCCTGGAGCATCCCTGCACAGGGGAAAGGGATGGGGGAGAGAAACCATCTCCTGGAGCATCCCTTGCAGTGAAGAGGGATGCGGGAGAGAAAACCATCTCCTGGAGCATCCCTGCACAGGGGAAAGGGATGCGGGAGAGAAACCATCTCCTGGAGCATCCCTGCAGTGAAGAGGGATGCTGGAGAGAAAACCATCTCCTGGAGCATCCCTGCACAGGGGAAAGGGATGCGGGAGAGAAACCATCCCATGGAGGATCCCCTGCAGTAAAGAGGGATGTGGGAGAGAAAACCATCTCCTGGAGCATCCCTGCACAGGGGAAAGGGATGCGGGAGAGAAACCATCTCCTGGAGCATCCCTTGCAGTGAAGAGGGATGCGGAACAGGAGAGAAAACCATCTCCTGGAGCATCCCCTGCAGTGAAGAGGGATGCTGGAGCCTGGGTTTCTCCACAGCCACTGCCACTCTGAGCCATCTCCTGGGAGAAAATGAAGGAAAAATGAAGATCTGAATGATGTTATTAATAAGGCAGAGTGATTTTCTAGATAATAGCTCCTCGTTTCTGGACAGCAGGGCTGGGACAGGGCCTTGCCAAGCTCTGATTTCACGTCTCCATCCATGTATTCTCCTGGCATACTGCGTCTCCCCCGAGCTTCGCCGGCGATTCCCCCTCCGTGTACTTGTAATGCTCTTCCCGTGTTTCCTGGGGTTTGCTTGTGTTTGACGAAAAGACCTCATCATTCCAGATTTGTCTTGCGTGAGCTATCACAGGATTAGCGGACTGGAAATCTTTCCGAGTTTTCTTTCAGAAGCTGGTCCCTCGAGAGCGTCGCTTTAGTAACTGATTTTTCTCCTCTAGCCCAAGGAATTGGATCCGCATCCAGTAGCCAAATTGAATTCATTCGGGCAAGGTTAAGAGCCATTTGATACAGTTTTAGATTAGGTGGAGGCAGCTGTATATGTTTCATATTCTGCATGGTTACAAGGCATGGGCTGGTATAGCGTTTACTGACTGCTCCCCCACGATCCCGCTGTTACTGACCAAGGGAATGGATCCTAAATCTTTCCCTGCTGAAAGGCGATGGGAATAAGACGAAGCAAAAGGGAACGGTTGGATGCTTCATCAAAGGTTGGTGTTGGTGAGAGCTTTCCCCTCTGTTTGCATCGATCCCGTTGGCTTGAGCCCTTTCCAAGAGCTGCGTGGGATCCTCATAGAAGAGCACCGATGCAGCCACCAGCGTGGTACCCAGCATCGCTGCTGCGTTACCGTAGTAACACGGCGGTGTTGGGATCCTTCCTGCCGTACACTCACCTCCCCGGGCTTGCAAATTGCTGAAGTAAAGCCACCGAGGTTTATATCTATGCTGATGAGCGAAGGCTGCTTGGTGCCAGCCGAGACCACAGACACGGGTTTGAAGAGGAGGACAAATGAGTTTCTCTGTTTCCTTGAGGTGAGCCCATCCCTGATGGCAGCGATGCCTGAAATGCTCGTGTGCAGTCGCCATCTGCTCCCTGCTGGAGCGAGATCAAGAGCGCGATCCCCCGGGGCCGCTGCCCTTCTTCTGCACACTTGGCAAAGAAATTGCTGCGAGAGCTCGTGGGTGAAGCCACAGGGTTTTGGGGCATTTCGGGGGTAGCACCCGATGCGTCCATGTATAGCGGGGAGAAATTCCCATCATCAGTGCAGGACACAGCAGCGCCTTCTGCACGGCTTTCAGCAGAAACCTCGCTGATGATAAAGGACTTTGAGACAGAAGCAAGTGATATTTTGGATAAAAATAAGTCCCTTTTGAAGGATCCTAAGGCAGAGGACAGTCAAGACCCATAAAACTCTGTACTTACTCACAAATCTTGCCAGTACTCACGAGCATCAGTGCGGTGATGTTTATTGCTTTTTTTAAAGGCCCCAGCTCCCGGAGTCATGACATGAAATGAGGAATTGGGCTTTTCTTGCTTTGTGACTGTTTGGTCTTTGCTGTAGCGGGGAAAATTTGGAAAACATAACCTTTACGTTCTGCCGAACCGAGGAGCAAAGAAAAAGGACATCGAAACAGTTTGCTATTTATTTCTGTTTCTAAGAAAATCTCCAAAGTTTCCTTTTTTTGAAAGCACCTCAGTCTTTCACAAGTCCTTTTTAAATAGTGAGGGGTTTGGGCCTTGCTGTGCATCCTTGGAGCAGCTCTAGGAGGAGGAACAGGCTCTTGGAGATGTGGATGAGCTCAGGTCCTCTCCTGGGAGGGATGGGAAGGGGCGCCCGGTGAGGATGCTTGAACCCAGGTGGTGTCAGCAGAGAGAGCTCTTCAAGGCAGGAGACAGCACAGGAGAGCTCTTGGGCTTTGCGGCAGCAGAAGCGGCTCCCGAAGCGGTGTTTGGTGTCAATTCCCACTCCTTGGTGGCTGCAGGACGTTTGTCACAGCTGTGCTGGGTGGTTTTGATACCCTGGGAGCGACAAACCTGTGTAGGTGGCATCAAGAGATGTCCCTGCTTTGCCCCCGGACAACGCGGGGGATGAGAGAAAATGACATTTAAGCACCCCTTGATCTGTCAGTAGAAAGCTTCCTCCTCCTCCTCAACCTTTGTTCATCACCCAAACTGCCACTGGCAAAATTGGGTTTTCTTTGGTGCTTCCTCTATGCCGAGCATCCCCTCACAGGCCTTGCTGTGCCCCTCCTTCCCTGGGCTAAGCCCATGATGCCTCCTCCCATGGGGCTTTCACATCACATTTTCCTGACCATAAACCTATTTCTTCGCATTTTCCCCATGTATTTACCCTCGTGTTAAGATTTCTGTAGGCCGGTAGGGAAAATGAGGAGTATTCTCATTTGAACCAGGGAAAATTCACGATCCCTCCTCAGAAAAGTTCCTCTGCTGTGTTTGTTTGCTTTGCTTTTTTAATAAAAAACTACAAGTTGTTTTCTTATTTTGGTTAGAAACGAGTGCAATCCAGGTAGAAATGTTTTCGCTTGGGGGATTTTCTAACCTGAAAAAGGAAAATACAGGGAAGGGAACGTGGAGGAAACCAAGCTCCAAATAACACAGCGCTGCGAATCCCACTGAAGTGGGAATTAAACACCGGGCCTGTTCAATGGTTTCCTGGGAGCAGACCAGCTGCTGTGGGTGGCGATGACAAATGTGTTTGTATTGCTTGATGGAAATCTTCTCGTCAGTACCAAAATACCACGTTGCGGGGCAGGACGGGGAGGGGAAGCCATACATTTATCTGTCCCGAAAGCAAATAGCACACGTTAGGATTTACATGGACACAGGCACATCAGGACTCGTTGGACAGGAGCCATAGGGCTTTCATTTAGGATATTTGATGGCTGCGTATCCAGGAGTGTGAATGCAAGGGGGGACATTTCCCTGATGTATTGAGGATGAAGCATCGCACCCGTCGCTGTGGTACCCTAAAGGGACGGCCGGGCAGGGCGATGGGGAGCGATGGCACTGCTCACCCCTGCTTCAGCAGCACAGGCACGTGCAGAAAAACCTCATTTTTGCTCCTCTTCAGGATTCATCCTTTTTTCTGGAGTCCCAATTTGGTACCGTTTTGAGGAGGAGGCAGGCTTTGGTGCTGACTGCGGATGTCTCCCTAGGCCAGCTTCAGAGGAGGCTGTGTCATCTGCAACCTTTCAAGGGAACCCACAGGGGCTTAATTAAAACCTAAACTCGGGCACCGTTATTCAGATGAGACCGGCGGCTCCTCCGCTGACGGCAGCTCAAAACTTGTCACTTTGCTCGTGCTGCAGATCGGGGCGGTAAGGTAGGAGGTTTCAGCTGAGAGACAGGCTCCGGGCTGGCGTGGGCTGAGCCTCGCTGCCGAAATCCTCGGGCTGGGGTGACAGCAGCGTCCCTGTAAGGGCAGGGAGCAATCAATCAACCTGACTTCATTAAATGAAGCAGCAGAGGCAGTTGCTTGACAGAGCCAGTCTGCGGAGGTGACACGGACCTGACTCCAATCACTGGTGCTTCAGGGAGAGGAGAAATCTGCATTTCCCGATCGCGTTGCTTTGGTCAGGAGTCTCTTGTTTGCAGCTCTGTTTGCAGGCTTGGAAGGAAAAATGTGATATTAACCATTGCTGCCCGTCACCGAGGAGGCAGCGGTGACATAAAAAGGAGCAGCTACAAAGAGAGGTGGTTTTTGGGGGAGGATGTGAGAGACCCAGAGCAAGGGGAAGGCAGGGAGTGGCTTGAAAGCAGCGTGGAAAATGCAGCACGTGAATGCCGTAATAGTGATTCCTAGCAAAAATAGAAACCAAGTACTGAAAATGGGGTGTATTTATGAAATACACTCGTTCCTGTGTGTATAGCTTACACATTTCATGTCTGTAGAGGGTCGTAAGTGTGTTCATGGAGGTACCACCTCTGACAGAGCCCATGGTGAGGTTGGTCTTTCTCTTGGCCCCCTAAAACCCCTGGATCTCTGCTTTGCAGAAGGGTTTTTGGTCCCAGGATCACGTAAGCAACGCTGTCTGCACCAGCAGGGCTTGTATTTGCAGACTCTGGGACCCATAGAGCAATGGGCAGAAGTCACTGAGCTGAAGTGACAGCTAAATTGAGACTGTCTAGGGAAGGAAATAAGGAAAAACACACCACCAAAAAATGAGGCAAAAGCCTTTGCGAAAATATTGCCGTCCTTAAAAAATGAGGGAGAGAAGAAAGGCTAAGAAAAAGAGGAAACAGCGACGGCAGAGAAAATAAAGTGAGAGTTTTATTGAGTCCCTCAAAGAGCTGAGCTCTGCCAGAGGAGCTTTTGGGGAAACCGAGCTCAATTTTTCAGCTGCCTGAAGCTGCGCTCATGGCAGAGCTCAGTGCCACAGCATCCCCAGGCACCCATGGGTGACGCTGCCATAGGCCTGCAGTGCTGGCTCTCATTTCCAACAAGCAGTGCCCCTGTGTCAAATCCCACAGCCATTTCCTGGGGGAAACAGCTGAAAGGAGCTATTTTCTACATTATTTGAACGGTGGAAACCAGGTTGGGCCTCGCTGCGGTGAACAAGCATGAAAAAGGACATCCAGTACTTCAAACCGTGGCTGCAAGGGGGGGAACTAAAAAATTGAGTTTGAGGAGAGGAGAAATAATTAATAAAAAAAATCAGCTCTTCTGGCATCCCATAAATCTCAATTTATTTGTCCCTTTCTTTTTACACGAGCGTGAAGGGAAGCGAAGCCGGCGCGTCTCCGCTGAGGGCAGCAGTGTGTGGAGAGCTCCCTGAGGACACCTTCAGCATGGCGGGGGTGAACAAGGCAACAGCCTGAATTCAGCCCTTGCCACCTGCAGCGAGGGGAAGGGGATTTGTTGGTTTAAATGTCGTTTTTTTGTCCGTAGGTGCTTTTGTGGTGCTGTTATTTAGAGGTGATTTTTGCCCCATGAGGGGAAGGTGCCCAGAGAGGTGTGAGCTGCTTGTTAGGCCCAGGTGCTGCCTCCCTGAGGTGGCTCCTCCCGGCCTTCCCCTCTGCTCTGCTGAGGTGAAGGTGCTGGGGGTGATATTTTGGTGAGGAGAAGAGAAAAGAAGAAGGAAAATAAGATAAAAGATGGGTGCTATGGGGAAGAAACAAGCTGGGTGCTGCAATGAGGAGTCCCTGGCCTGTGTGATGGAGAACAGGTACAGCTCTCAGGCCCTGCTACAAAATACCATGTGAAAATAAGTGTCTTTGCTTTAAAAGCTCTCAAGGAAGGGTATCAATGTGTATTTTGCTGCAAAAGCTGTGTGGTCTCTCTGGTTTCCCCAGTGCTGAGGTGTTTCGGGGTGGTGTTGCCTTTCCTCAGGGCGTTACTGAATTGGCGGGACTGTTTCAGTACCCCCCCACCCTGGGGCTTGCTTGCAAGCTGTTAAAATGGAAATACTTCCTGCAACCAGATGTTTCTTTTTGTGTTTTCTTCGCTGGAGCTGCAATGGGGGGGGGTTAGGGTTGTTTATGATTTTGGGTTGAGGGGTTTTTTTGCTGTTCAGAGGAGACTGCTGTGGTTTTCCTAAGGTCTATGGGATGTGTGATGGGGTTTGCCCTCTGGATTTGATGCGCTGTGTAGCAGCAGAGAGGTGGGTTTTGGGTCACTTCCAATATCAGGTTGTCTT
>NW_010174380.1:273-6336 GCF_000695765.1 Mesitornis unicolor | reverse complement strand
CTTTCCCTCTCTTTGCATGGCACTTGTATCCAAGTCCCCATTTTTCCTGGGCCAGGACATTTACAACTCGTGCGCAGTTGTACAGCAGTAATTACACTCTCCATCACTTTCCCATCAAGAAATAAATGGAAGAAAATCACATTCCAAAGTACCAGCGCTGACCTTCATTTCGGAGGGTTACTCGCAGCCAGCTGGGCTCTAATCTAGCCCTAAATTTACCCAGGGCCTGGCTGTTCCCTGGGTGCTGTGGTGTGGGGCAGCTGCCAGCACTTGCTGAGCCATTTTCTGTAGCAGAAGATGTCTGTGAGGAGAGGCTTGGGGTGGCTTTTCAGGGACATGATGGCAAAGCAATGTATGGTACCTGCCCCTGTGCCTCACTTTTGGTGGCTTAGAGAGCAGAAGGTGCTGAGGTGCCCCTGAGGTCAGACATTTAAAGTTTTTTAATCCTTTTCTGTGGCCCGGCAGTGCTGTGACGTGCCTGTATCTCCCTGAAATGTCATCTTCCCCCGATGTGGCTTGATAAATTCCTCTCCTAAGGTGAAATGCTTGATGTTGCTTTAAAAGAACATACGCTTCCTTTCCTCGGTCCCACGTAGATCTGAATGATGAAAATCCTTTTGTCAGACCTCAGGAAAGGCCAGCACATCTGTCCTGTTCCCTCCAACCTCTTTGCTGTTGCGTGCAGAAGAGGGGCTCCTCCAGGAGGATGTTTGAGGAACACTCATACGAAAGACCTTTTCCTGATCTCTTGTGTCTGTGGTTCCATTCGTGGCCCTCTGCTGCCCAAAATGCAGGGCAAGAACTGGGTGCTGGTATCTTAATTCTTGCTCTGCGCCTCCCACTTGCTGTCTTGCGTTGGAAAGGAGGGGGGGGGTGGGAAATAGATGGCAATAAGAATTGTGTTCTGCTATTTTATTTAAGTCATAATCATTTCTAATCTAAATGTGCAGAAGCTGCATTACATTGCCTAATCACTCACATATATTGTACTGCGTTTTCAGCTTAGTGAAAAGTAAAAGCCATCTCGGAGGCAGAAAGATGTTAAATGAGCATCTCGGCGGTGGTGCGCCTTTTTTTAAAGGACGGAGCAGTCCTGGTGTCTTGGCTTCGGTGGATTACACAAACCAATCCTGCAGGGTTAGGGATGCACCCGTGGGACACGACTGGTGGAGGGAAGGACTGGTCTGTGGGGTGATGACTGGCTCCAGATTCAGAGAGGAGGTGGGCAGAGGTGACAATGTGGTCCCCATGGTGTACCTCACAGCCGGAGGGGTTTCCTTGGGCAGCAAGCGTGTGTCAGACAAGGGGACTTGATTTTATGGGGGTGCATGGCCTGAAAAGCTGCTTTGCTCTTCTCTTGTGAGCCCCCCTGCAGCTCAGGGTGGGATTTGGGTGCCGGGGGTGATGCGAGGGGTGTGATGTGCCATAGGACGCTCCCATGGGGAGTCCCTGGGCTGGCGAAAGGGATGCTCGTAGGGATGCTGCGATCCCTCCAGCCTCTCTGACCGCATCGTGTTTGCTCCCTGCACGGCTGCCAAAAGCACCCTTGTTTATTTCAGCAGCTAAATGCCCAAAACCAGATGCCTGACTTCCATTGAGGCATTTAATGATGATGATCATTGCTTCCTCTAATATAGCATCCTCTAGCGAGGGACGGTGCCAAGGCAGCGCGCAGCTGTTGACCAATAGGTGCCTGTCTGTTTTCTCCAGTATTTTAGGGTACTTATCTATTTTTGTGCTAGGAATCCTTTTTCTTCCCCCCCTTTTTTTTCCCTGTTTTTTGCTGAGTTGTAGGAAGTTGCTTGGTGGAACGTGGCAGCTGTTTAATAGCGCGCAGGAGCCTGGGGAGGCAGAGCGAGGAGAACCTCCTGTTCCTCTGCAGCGCTTCAGAATGCCTCGTATGTGCTAAAAACGTGGTCCCCACATCCTCTCGGGAGCAGGAAAAGGAAGCTGCTGCTCTTTCCCAGCTAAGCTCTGGGTAAATAACACAGACAGGGCTGCACGAGGAGTTTTTGGCAGAGCCAGGAGGGAAGATGTTTGTCGTGGAGGTTTGCTCATGGCACAGAGAAATGGAAGTACCCCGTGGAGAGGACACTAGGAAAGGCCCAGAAAAGCTGCTCACACCTCATATTTACACAGGGGTGTACCTGGATGTTCTGATCTGCTCCAGCAGGTGGGAATTTCAAAGACTTGGCCGAACAAGCCGGGTTGTGATATTTCCTCTGGTGGCGTCCCCTGGAAGGCGGGAGCAGGGCCGTGTCCTGGCATCCCGAGGTGTTTCGGGATGAGCAGCGCCGCTGGCTGCTGTCGAGACAGGCAAAGGCACTTAAAAGTGGTGTTCCTGGAGGTGTTGGGAGACCTTTGGGCTGTCACCCTCCTCTGGAAAACACATACGGTGTTTAGATTTAACTGAGGTGTTGCTTTCCTTCTGGGAGGGATCTTCTGCAGCATGGCAAAGTTTCTTAAGAAACCATTAAGAATTTCACTGCAGCTTTGATATTTGTTGAGCAAAATGTTGACGGCCAACACACCAGGCCACCCGGATTTGTTTGAGCTTGCGGTTTAGACTTCAATTAACGAGTATGAAATGAATTAGCAAATTATTTTGATTGCTTTGTTCGCTTTTCCAGCCAGAAAGCTGCCCACCTGGCAAACCCTGGCTGGCTGCAGGCAGGAGCAGAGCGTATTTCCAGAGATAAATGGAGCTGGGATAAAAGTCCTCTTTACTTTTTCATTTTCGCTGCAGAGGACGATGCGCTTCTGTTCTGCTCTTTGTGCCCGAGATCAAATAAGGAGGAACTTTGCATAGGTTTACCGGTGCCTTTCAAGGAAAAGTTTCTTCCCCCTCCCCAACCTTTTCCCCCTCCAAGCAGCACCTTGGACTTGAGATGAGAGCGATATTTAACATTCCTTTTATAATGACGCTGCCACTTTTATGCTGTTTCCCACTGCATGCACAGTCTCTCTGATCTCCCTACCTTGGCCTTGTTTTATTCTCTTTTTTCCCCTTTCTTTCCCCATTTCTCTTGTGAAGTTGCCTTTGTGGAAGAAGCCCCGTTTCATTTCCCCAAAGGTCCTGCGGGTGGCGGATCTCATATGCAAGGCGTCAGCTCCCTTAGACGAACGCGCTCAGATCCCTGTAAATCCCTATTTACACACAATAAACATGAGGACATAAAGCACCGAGGAAATAATGTATTATTGATCGCAACCATGGCGGGGAGCATCCTTTGGGAGGAGGAGGAGCAGACCCCCAGGCACTGTGTTATCAGATATTTGGGGAAGGAATAGCACAGTGGGATATTCCTCTGGGTGACCCGAAGCCCAACCTGTTGGGCACGCTTGGATTTTTGTGAAGCAAGTAAATGCACACTAAATAGGCACTGATATTGCAGAGAGGAGGATCTGTAGTGATTGAATAAGCCTTACAAGCCCTAACCATGGTCTGGTGACTATTTGGAGTATGCATCCCAAAACAAAGTGTGTGAGGTGGTGGTTTTGCGTGTGATTTTACATTTTAGTGGGATTTTTTTAAGTGATGACCTAAAATCCTTCCCATTTGAGGTGCCTTATTGGCAGTGCTGGCCTGGTACTCATGTGGCAGT
The DNA here is from genome assembly GCF_000695765.1 of Mesitornis unicolor. NCBI lineage: Eukaryota > Metazoa > Chordata > Aves > Mesitornithiformes > Mesitornithidae > Mesitornis > Mesitornis unicolor. Next base: position 2,731 of record NW_010174380.1, on the reverse strand, counting down.
GATGTTTTAATGGTTGCTGAACTGGATGCCGCTGATTTTCTTCTTTCTCATCCCTCCCATGCAATACCAGAAACCCATGCCCTTGTTTTTTCTCTAGCTGAGGCTGCAGCAAAGTGAGGTCCTCGAGGCTTGACAGACACTTGGGATGGCTTTGGGTTGGTGTCAAGGAGTTTGGGATGGCTTTGGGTTGGCATCAAGGAGCTGGGATGGCTTTGGGTTGGTGTCAAGGAGCTGGGATGGCTTTGGGTTGGTGTCAAGGAGCTGGGATGGCTTTGGGTTGGGTTTTGAAGGAGCTGGGATGGTTTTGGGTTGGGTTTTAAAGGAGCCAGGATGGCTTTGGGTTGGCATCACAGAGCTGGGATGGCTTTGGGTTGGCATCACAGAGCTGGGATGGCTTTGGGTTGGGTTTTAAAGGAGCTGGGATGGCTTTGGGTTGGTGTCAAGGAGGTTGGGATGGCTTTAGGTTGGTTTGTCAAGGAGTTGAGCTTTCACACCCAGGTAATGGAGCAGTTCTCCCCTTGCTGGCGTTTTGGGGACCGCAGACCTTGTGGCTCTGGCTCCAAGGATGGCTGTGTGGTTCAGGAGGTTTTCAAGGTGCATCCACGCTTACAGAAATCAAGGATATTGGTGAAAACTCCCTAACTTGTGTCACCACAAGGGGAAAGCTCCACACCACAACCCCGGATCCAAGCCGCTTGCTCGCTCGTGTGAACTCTACAGTGAGAACACATTAAAGCTCCCTTTTCCCGCGGCTTTTTTTTTCACCTCCAGGTATTTAATCTTGGTTTACAGCTGAAGCGTGCAGCGGAGAAAGAGATGCTAATCACACACTTGCTGCACTCTGCTCCAGCCACTGAAAAATTTATCACCATCTGTGCTGGCTCGGGCAGGGCTGCGAGCACCAAGGCGTCCCCATCTCTGCAGCAGCAGAGAGCAACAGGGCACAGCATCCAGAGCTTGCTGAGCTTCTTCAGGGGCAAGAAAAGTCCGTGGTGTGCTCAAAACTTGCATAGCTGTAAGGGGGAGCCTTTACATGGTCAAGGAGCGCCCGGTTTCTATGAAAGCAAGGTCAGAAATCAGAGCAGAAATGGGATTTCTCAGGCTCCTGAAGAAAGGCGCTGGGCTGCACAGCTTTGAGCACGTCGTAATATCAAACTGTCTTGGAAGCCAAGCGCTTTGATTTTTGGCCTGTCTCTGCCCTCGGGGTGTTATTGGACGTACAGTTCAGAAATACTCAAACTACAGCTCCCGTGATGCATCTTAAATATATGATTTGCACTTGGCAGCGTTTCTCTCATCGAGCTCTTCCTGCAGTACTTTCCCTCCAGCACCAGCAGCTTCATAAAATCCCTCTCCCGTGGCTGCGTTTGCCAACATTTCTTCTTTCCTTTAAAAAAATAACTTCTTTTGTAAAACCTCACACCTTGAAAACCCCAAAATTGCTGAGCAAGGAAGTAATCATTGGCAGTGCAAGCACTACTCGTGTCTCTCCTGCAGCAATTAGCAAACCTGAAGGCAGTTTTTGGCCGTCTTTCCAATTAAAGCCTGTTGGACACGACGTGATAACGAAGCCGGGAGTTTTGGAGCTCGCTATTTGGAGGATACGGGAGCTTTAGACTGTCTGGCTGAAACGAAGCCATTGGAAGTAATGGGCTGGGCAATCTCAGCCCATTACTTTTAATGGGATTTCGGGAGCGCAGGCTCCGGTGCAGAAGCGGGGGAGCTGTTTTCCTGGATCGTTCCTGTTATGGCCAGCGCTGGGAAAATGGGTCCTGGCCGTGGGAGCTGAGCTGCTCACGAGAAGTTACATATGTGTGCGTGTGTGTGTGTGTGTGTCTGTGTATACACATATATATATACATATATATATACACACACACACACATATATATACACACATACACGTGCATATGTGTATATTTATTTGTGTGTGTATATATATGTGTACATATGTCTCTATATGTATGTGTATGTATATGTTTACATATATACACACATATGCACATATATATACACATATATATGTACATATATACACACACATATATATGTATATATGTACCTGTATGTACATGTATGTGTATATATACATGTGTATATATGTGCATATATATGTATATACTCACATATTTACACATATGTACATATATACATGTATAAATACACATATATACATATCTACACATATATATACATATACACATGTATATATACACATACATATGTGTGTGTGTATGTACACACAGATGCACACACAGATATGTGTGTATATGTATACACACATACATATACATACAGGTACATATATACATATACACATGTATATACACATACATATATGTGTATATGCAGAATCACAGAATCACAGAATCACAGAATCACAGAATCACTCGGTTGGAAAAGCCCTCTGAGATCATCACGTCCAACCGCTCCTGTCTACCCCCTAAACCATATCCTT
>NW_010174380.1:0-242 GCF_000695765.1 Mesitornis unicolor | reverse complement strand
CACACCGAGGTTGCGACCCCCCCCCACCCCCGTGCCCAGCCTGTGCCAGCTTCTGACGACCCTCTCAGTAAAGAACTTCCTCCTTATCTCTGACCTGAACCTCCCTTGGCACAGCTTGGTGCCGTTTCCCCTTGTTCTGTCCTCCAGATATATACATATATGTGTATGTATATACAGATACGTGTATGTATATACACATATATACACACATATATATATGAACACATGTATATATGTGTGTG
>NW_010174379.1:191018-224358 GCF_000695765.1 Mesitornis unicolor | reverse complement strand
TCCAACTGAGTGATTCTGTGATTCTGTGAAAGCAAGCCGTGCAGACCCTTATTAGCATCAGTTCTGCGTGGTGGTCCTTTAGCTGAAGTACTGGGCTACGCAGCACCCAGGAAACCCAGCTGTGAATCCCAAACTTTGCTGCTTATCGTCAGTGCCTGCTTGAGAACGTGTTGCATTGCGGTGCTGAGCACAGGCACGGTGGGACATAAAGTAAGAGCTTTTTGAAAATCACTGGGAGTCTGACTGCTTTGACATCATTGACGAGGGTTTCAGTCTGGAAATGCGCTGCTGGTTAGTGGGAGGTGGCAATGATGGTGACAGCTTTGAAAGCGTGGTTCTGTTCCAGACCCTTTGCCTCATGTGATGCAGTCGTCTCCACCAGACTGGGGATCCTTGCAGTACAGCATGGGACAGCAGAGACTATGGGCTGTAAAGCCGGCTTTGTGGTTTCTTTGGACTTTTCAAATTAAGTGAGACAGTCCAGGTTTGTTGGGGAAATCCAATTTATAACAGGGTTTGTTCAGCAGTGACTCAGAGCTGAGTTATTTCTAAACTGCGAAAAACATTGTGCCCTGCAACTCATAGAAGATAAGTAAGTAAAACTTTATGCACACTGGAATGTGTTGTCTCTGGCGCTGGAAAGATCACAAATTTTGCATCTCAAATGGTATCAATGAATGTTAGAGGCTGAAATTCTGCTCCTATTGTGAACTGTATAACCCCGAAGAGGTTGCTTTTAGCTATATGCTGTAATTTTTTGATTAAGAATTTGCTTTGTTTCTGTTTTATATCCTACTACTGTTAACTCTTTGTGGCCCATTCCTCTTTCTACTGAAGTTAATCAGGAATTTCACACCAAGTTCAGAGAAAGCAGGACTTGACCTTTATTGAATGTCAATTGGAAATGGAAGCCAAGCTTGTGTTCTGGATGCCATTTGCAGTTGAAGACTATGCCTGATCTATAAGAGTACTAAAAACTTGGCAGGAATATACCCTAATAGATTACTTTTTGACTTTGAGAGGAGTTCAGTGAATATTATTACAATTCTAGCACTACCCTTTATTGTCTCGGGTTTCAGATTGGTGTCTTATTCTCTGTGGCCATCAGTATGAGACCTGGAGGCCTTCGGCAGCTGGGTAAAATAGTCTCAGTTCTGTAAACTAGCACTACACTTCCTGTGGCTTGGAAATATGCCAGAGAGGAGGCGATGCTGCTACGTGGTGAGCAGGGGAAGCATGATAGCCTGTGCATACAGCTAATGCTCAGTCTGGCAGAAAGAGCTCTTCTTAAGCTGTGCATCCACATTTTGGTGTTACTCCTCATCCTCAGTAAAGACATCCCCTTTGCTGGAGCATCAGCCTTACAGACAATCTAAATTCAGAAAGTGCTGCTTTGCTGAACAAACACGGGTAAGGAGGGTGCAAGGGATCCAAGGAAACTGCAAAAACTATGAAATTAGATTTATTTTACTGTTTTAGTAGCACAGGAAATATGCAGATATAGCAAAAATAATAAACATGTCTACATGAATTTCTTTTTCTTGAATCCCTCATGGCACTTGAACACTTTTGTTTATTGGAGTACAAAGGAATCCCTGTTTTTGCTTCCTCTTCAGATCCTTCTTCAGGTGTATCCAGGTTATTCCTCACTAAATTACAATGTCTGTAACATAAGATGTCTCAGAACGTGGCACAGTGATGCAGAAAGGCCAGTGGGAACAAACAGAAATGTTATAACAAGCAGAGGGAGTATTGCTTCATCCTCTTCCTCCCCACCGTTACCTCCCATTTCCTCCCTGCCTCCTCGGTGCTGGCTGTCCAGTTGTGTCAGCGCTCATCAGCTGTGCCAGACGCCTTGGCTTAAACCCCAAATCAACCTGAAGGGACTTGAACCCATTTCAGACATTTTCTGGGAAAACTCTCAGAAACTTTTCCTGGGTAGACCTCTCTTATGGAAAGCTGATTCAGACTAAACAGACAAAGATAGTATTTGACTCTTGAGAATGGCAGTTAAGGTACCTAGGTGACATTGGAAGGAAACACGGCATCCAGAGCCAGGTTAAGGTTAGTTCTTTTGCTGGATATGAAGGCACAATCTGAGAAGCAGAAACTGGGATGCTCAGAAATGCGTGCCCAGAAAATTTATACTTATGCATGCAGAGCACTTCACTCTTGGATACTTATGTTATACTGAATGAGGGCTTTGAGAGTCTAAATTTCGGACTTTGACACCTAAAGTAGTACTTAGGCAGCAGCTAGGTATTTAGCTCATTCTGTGGATTGAGTCCATAAGGAACTAAACTTGGAGTTGTGGCATTTGGGGTTGAGGTTATAGGGAGTGCTGTATTCTAAATATGAACTTAAATACTTTCTAACTTTGCCACCAAACATAAAACCCCGAATCTATGTTAGGCTTGAAACACTTCATATGTAATGTGAAGTCACAGGAGATTTATTTTTTCTTTTGGAATGTTTGAGGCAAATTGTCTGAGTCTTTTTGGAATTAAAACGCAGAGAAAACCAGCCATGTTTCTGACTTTTAAAAATACACTCTAAAGAAAGGAAAGTAAGTAGTTTCAGGGCAAACCCAGTGACCCTGTACAAAGGACAAGGAGGTCCTCACAGCCAGTCTAACCAGTAGCACTACACTGGATAAACTGAAGACAGTGGGTACAAAGTGCCTTAAAACAAAACCTCTTCTTACAGTAAGGTATGGGTCTACTTTGCATTATACAAACCTTCCTGACCAGGAGTAGCTCCACTTTGCAGGGAATACATTTGATTTCAGTTTATGGACATGGTGCTCTTTTTCTTTTGGCAGGTCTCCCACTCTTGCCTCACCACATTGTTTCATACCTTCTTTTTGTACCTGGGTGCCCTCCGCTGCTCCTTGGTCATCTTGACCAGATGTCATCTCTGTTTAAATGATGGCAGGCAGCCAGGGAACGCTCCTTTGCAAAACTAGAAAAAAGTAGTGAATTCACAGCCAACACAGTAACCCTACATGGACATCTTTGGAGAGCCTGGAATCGGTTGTCCTCTTCCAAAACTGGCATGTTCAGTCCTGTCTGCAGGAGTCACCACAATCCCAGTGCATACCTCCAGGCAGTTGGCGGAAAGGGCGATGCTGACTGTGAGTCAAGGAAGAAGAACATGGTGGGGAAGTACCTGAGATCTGGGGACCAGCATGCGAACCCAGGCAGCCTACGAAGAGGAGCAGCCGTAAGTGTGCCCTGCACTGCGATCCAACTGCAGAGGGAGACATGCACTGAGATGGTTGCTTACTTTGGAAAGAGCTGAGAACTTTCATTTTTCTGCTTGGGCAATCTTTAAAATGTTAATTTCCCTGTAATATCAAATCCCATAATCATCAGTCACCTGGATAATCTTGATAATTTTCTTTCCGGAGTTATTTCCTGTTCTTTCTCTCTCTCACCCTGTTATGATCCCTTCAAGAAACAGGCAGCAGAGAAGCCAGAAAGTTCAGTGCGTTTCATGTCAGGCATGTTTATTGTAGCAGAACAATTACCACAGAATCTTATTAGTTTTATAATGTGTTTTTATGCTGATTTGAAGGTACCAGATGAAAGTGTAATGCAACAATAGCACTCTGGTTTGACATAGGTCATGAAGGGCAAAATTGTTCACTAGGGACTACCCTTGGAGCCCCATCTCACACCACCCAACTCAGTAGCACTATTGGTTCTCCTCTCACCTTCCCATTGCCTTTTGGAGTCCAAACCATCTTTGTGTGCCAAAGATCTATACTGAGCTGACACTGAGACACAAGGACAGCTGGGAAGCCTGGTGAGGGCAATCGCTGGCTGGCTGAATGCTGCCACCTAACAGCAAAGTGCTGTGCTCCCATGTCAAGGATTATACAAGGTTGTAAGTGTTTTCAAAGTCTTTTCCTGTCCTGAAGCAAACCTCAAAAGAAAAGGGAAACTGCCATTTCAAAAGGAAGGAAAAAAACTAGCATTTAATCAGTGGCTAGGTTAATTTTCTCTGACTCCATCTGTTTTTAAAGCAGTTGGTCTAAACTATCCCTCTGCAGCCACTGGAGAAAGACTGGCACATCCAGTGAGCTCAGGATCTTGTCCTTGTTAAAGACTTCTCTTAGGATGGGAAGCCATGCAGAGCAATACCGCCCTGAATCTGCTCACTTTCCTCCTCTGGCTTCTCAGTTTGCCATGTAATCAAAATCTCCAGGAAGCTGCTGCCACAGATGTGCAGGCATCACAATGCTCGTATTAATCATTACCTTTATCACAGTCATGGCACTTGTGCTGAGCAGATCAGAGCACAGCACAGAAGGCCGAGCCCCATGAGCACTTGGTGACAAAGCCCATTTCAGAGTGGATCTGGCTGTCCTTTCCCACTGACTGCTGCTGAAACAGGTTCAGTGAGGATTGAAACAATATGATTGTTTTATATTAAAATACACCGGTTTAATCTTCTCTTTCATTTGACAGTATTAGGGACCACTTTCTATCTCATACCTAGGCTCTCCAGGTTAAAAGGGCAGATCTTGGATTCACATGATCCTTGAGTAAAAGACACAATGAACTTTAGCAAGGAAGGGTTGTATAATGAGAACCTCTCTTCTGTAATGTGGGTGGCAAAACGCTGCAGCAGTGTCGAAATTTTCCCAAATAGCATCTGTAATCTAATGCAGTGCTATCCAGCCTGAAAAATAGGAAGCCTGGCTATGGTTGCTGTGCAACTGAGATAGTAAGGTCCTTAGGTAGTGACTGACAAGCAGCTAGATGTCAGACTGAGTTGGATGTCTGTGGGTCCATTGAAGGGCCAACACAGATCCACACAAGGTACTCATGGTGTTCTACTGAGAGGCCGTGCAGATCAAGAAACATCCACGTACATTATTTAGACATGAACTGCATAAACTGAACATGCAACAGTGTATGCACGTGAAGCTCTCAGATGTATGTTTTGTGTATAGAGGAAGTAATCAAACAGCTGAAAAGATACATATCAGAGGACAATAGCAAAACCCCAATGCACATGCCTGCCTAAGGAATGGACTGCAAGTGTATATATAAAGGGATGTAGTTTGGATTTCTTTTTTCCCATTTTTTGGTTAGCCAAGAAACTCGTTCTCTTTTTTAATGTGCTTGATCAGATTTAGCTCCCCGTCTACCCGGGAGCTACATGGGTAGGTAGGGAGCTACAATTGTGTGATGAATCCAGTGCCGAGCTTTATGGCTAGAAAAGGTTAACTCCCTGTTAAGGCTTAATTCCTTAATCCATAAAAAAGGAAGGATTAGAAACAGAGTCTGGAGCAGATGTGATTGTGGGTGAGCAGCTGTCCTCAGGATTGCTGTTGCATGGTGGGCTTCCCAAGGCTCTGAAGGTGGTCTGAAGACAGGGCAGACAGAGGGAGAATGGCAAAAGGTGGCAGGCTCTGCTCTCCTGGACTTAGCTGAAGTCTGTGAATATTTTGACTCCTTGCTTAGTTGGGCCCAAGTTATTCTTTTTAATGGCTAATGGCTATCCACAAACGTTTGCACAAAAGGCTGGGTTGTCTGCTTGCGCAAACTTTTTTGAGTTGTTAATCTTTAGTCAGTAAATCATAGTTTGGGAGCATAAACAAAATAGTGACTAGCAAATAGGCGGTGACACAGAGCTCTCCTCAGCTGCACCAGCAGATGAGCTGAAAACCTGCATGTTCTCGGGTGGCCATGGTGGGTATGGACAGATCGTCTCCTACCTCCTGGCCTGTGACACAGCTCCTCTTGGTCATGTTCAGGCACGGTAACATTTTCTTATATGGGTGCATAACTGCTGCAACTATAATTATAGATAGTGAACACATTAGAAAAGATAAAGTCTCCTGGTGAGTGACTCACAAGCAGGAAAAAGGACACTGCTTGTCAGAGGCATCCACAACTAATGGCTAACTCTGGCCATTCCTCTGGTTCAGCAAGACTGTGATTTGCAGCTTCTGAGCTGCACTTGGGCTCAGCCGTGATTCAACTGCAGAAGTGCAGCTCAAGGGATAATGTCAGAAAATTGTAACCTGAGAAAAGATCCCTCAAACAACACTGCCAAGCCTTGTGGTGCTGGTCTTTGTTTGTCCCTCCTCATGTGTTTGTTTACACTGGAATGGAAAGGTAAAATAATATTCAGTTTTGTAAACAGATCATCAGCAAAATACTCTTTGTTAATATTAATAAATGGCTTGCTTAAAAAAAAAACAACCAAGTCCCTGTGGTAGGTATTAGCCTTTGGTTTCCAGTTACTCAACCTCTTTACAAGTCTTAGAGATCTCATAAACTTTGAATGTTGCAGTAAAAATATTTATAGGGTAAGTCAAAGAAAAACATAAAATTACATTCAAGTTTTGACAGGAGTAAAACTACTTATCCTGCTTATTTTTTATTATAGAAAACTGGATGCTGTGACCTCACTAAAAAATGATAGCTATTTAAGCAGAAAGGTTGGAAACGATTTTGTGCATGTTAGTATTTCCTTTCCAAAGTATTAATATTTACCTTGGGAAACTCTTAAATGCTTAATTTGAAAAGACAGCCAAGCAGTGCTAGTGGTGTCACAGGCTATTTATGGAGTCACAACACAACTCTGCTTGATAATTCCAGATGATAACTTTGGTCAGAAGCTATGCTGACCTGCATTTTCACTGATCTAAGATTTGGGCTTGGTAAAGGCTAGATCCAGCATGAACACCAGAGCTCCACCTCAAGTGCTTCAACTCAGCAGTCAGATCTTTCCCCTTTGTCCAGTCCCATAGATGCACAAAGCCCCTACAGCATCTCCATTTCCCCTGGCACCTTACCCTGACCCAGACGTCACTGGGCTGTGGTGAGCTCCAGATAAACTTTTCCCCACCTGGCCACTGCCTGACCTTGGTGTGGAGTGTGAGGCGGCTGGCAGGCTCCAGGCACGCTTGGTGCCTCAGACTTTGCACGGCAAACAGTGCAGGGCATGATCTCCAGGACTGGGCTGCCTGCCTGTCACTCTGAACTATACTTACCTGTGCTGGGTAAGGGAGACCCACTTTTAAATTCTCACTTGGTCTCAGATCCTCTCAGATCCCAGGGAAGTGCTTAAGACAACCTGAGATGTGTTTTCCTCCATGTCTTTGCTGACTCCTTTGTTGTAGTAATAGTTAGACACTTTTTGGGGCTGTGAGAGACACAGATTAAGCTTTAGGTTGTAAAGATACTTACAGAAGGTATGGAAAAGCTGCAGTCAAGTCAGACCCAGGCTGAAAGAAATAAAGGATGCTAGGTTTCTGCTCTCTGGTAGCCAGGGTCTTTAGGAAACCCCACAGTGAATAGACTAAATCATTAATCTGGCTTAAAAATTCAGGCCTAAATCCCATAAAAGAGATGTGAAGTTTGGTCTGGGCTGAGAAAAGAAGCAGGAAAAGGTCTGCAAATGCTTTGCTTAAAATGCTTATGTTAACAGTGAGGATTTTCATTCTGCAAGAGACTGTCCAGTTGAGAAGCTGCGTGATGGCGACAGAGGCAGCCTAATCACAGTTCCTGAAAAGCAAGTGTCACATCACACACCTAGTACAAGCCTAAGCACTTGATTATCAAGTGACCTGAGCTGCTGCTCAGGTGCTAAAACAAACATCTGGTTTTGGTTTTTTTAAGATCTGAAGTGAAAAATTTGAGCATCACACCCCAGAGCACTTGGGCTGGTGGCACCTCTGATTATCCAGCTTTCACCTGGCCTCCTCCATGGGAGAGCAGCTGAGCAGCTGCTGGAAAAGTTTTTTCACAAACATTTTCAACAAGTAATTCCATATTATCACTTCCCTGTTGAAGACTGATTCTTGTCCCTCAGCAGCAGAGTATTGGTGATGGCTCATGGTGGGGAAGCTGCAAGACCCCTCTGCCCCAGACTGAGAACTGAAGACCAGGCACATGCTGCAGTGGGAATCTCCCAGGATATCCTCTCCTGTAAAAAAAAAGGTTGCATTCCTGATTCATCCTAGGTTTTGGATTAAAAATTGTGTAATAAAAAGCAATGTTTTCTTTGGGGCAAACACAAAACCCCCTCCTCTTTAGCATCACCAATGCATCCCTGTGCTGCTCTGCAAACTGTGCTGAGAGCCCAGTCCAGGGGGCTGCTCAGCCTTGCTGGGAAGGAGGCAAGGTGGCAGCTCATACCACTGTGCTTAATACCCACAGCTCTGACAGTGTTAACACACACCTGCAACTTTTTATTGCATGAGAAGTTAGTTAACTTACTGTCCCACCATGTTTAGACAGAAAATATCCACAGGTCTCAAGACTACAAGCCAAAAACTTTTTAAAAAGGAGCTATGATGATAAGTCATTCTCTCTGTTTTGAGACCTTTCATTAGGAGGCGATCAATATATGATTGTCCTTTCTCTTCCTTTGTCTTTTGTAGATGAGGTACTATGACTTCTGTTATGAATGGTTTTTATGGGTAACAATACAGCAATAATTTCACAAGAACTCTCACTTCTTACAGCATCAGCTACAAGTTACAACATAAAATCACCAAACCCTTGAAGATTATGTGAGAGCTATAGCTTGATGAGCCATTAAATCAGGTAACCATTATTCCGGATATTTCCATTAAAAAAAAAATTTTAATGCTGTCTTTTTACTGTGGTGCTTACTTTGCATGATCCTGTTTTTAATCAGCTCCCTTGGTAAGAACCATGGATAAATACCACCTTCACATGTGTGCACAAGTTCTGAACTTTGAACAAATGCAGTGTGTTAATACATATTAATCTGTTTACTTACTTAGCCTGTGTCTGGTCACAGCCAATAAATCCACAAATCCAGGCACTGCTGATTGTACAGCAGGCATGTAAGCACAGAGTACTCAAAGAAAAACCTGGAAATTTGTCAGCTTATGGAAAGCTGTACCTTACTTTTTAAAATGGGAGACTGCATATACTGAAGATGTGCCTTCAGAGGCTTGCTGCTGTTCATCACATTCTGGCAGCTCATTTGGTTTTGCACACATTGCAGAGCAAGATGCTGCTCAAGGGTGTGATCCCAAATTCACAGGCTTGCTGGATATTAACTGCAAGCATGACCTCAGTGAGTGATTCAAGTCTCATTCAGATTATCAAACCAGGTGTTTTGGAGGGTTCATGTGATTCTTTTCCCCACCCTTGGTAGAACTTGAAAGGTGCTGGGTAAGACTCCTGTACTTCACATGTACACAGAATTGGTTTGTTTGTAGGATGGACACACAGATGTTAATAAGATACAAAGATATCGTGCAACCTCAGCAGGGAGGCCTGCAGGACTGCCTTGCTTTGGGTGTGTTAGTGCACAGCTTGGTGTTGTAATGACTGTGTGCCTCATTTGAGGGCTTAGGGGTAGCTGGTCTCCAGGGATATTGCATTTTGAGTTTGAAGTGCATGCTAAAATCATCTGACTTGTCATTTGGAAAGAGGGAAAAAAATAAATCTTTGCTGTGTTTTATGTCACCTCTGAATGCAACACAAGACTGAGAGAGAGAATCCAGCTCCAGGTTTCCCCGGCACAATCTCCCCCTGTAGCTGTCTTTGACAGAAAGGCTCACCAGCACACAGCCCTGGGACAGAGTCTTCTGGAGTACAGTTGTGCCTTAACTTCACTGAAAAAACGCTACTAGTTGGGGGCTTGGGGCATGTGGGTCTCCTCCCTCCCCGAGCTCTGCTTCCTATAAGAGCCTCCGGAGCTTGCTCTGTGTAGCATACCGGGGGTCCAGTAACACTTTAGTGAAGACAGATGTTAATGCTGAGTGAGCAGAAGCTAACAGACTCACAGAGCAACCTTGGCAGCTCGCCTCATTTTTCAGATTTCAGTGTACCTACAAAAACTTTTAAAAAAGGCAGAAAAAAAGCCCTCTCTACATTTTGGCCTAGAGCAAGGCTCTGCTGTAAGTAGTTCATCAAGACACACTCTTTAGCTCCTTAAACACACAGCTAGATCAAAATAAAGTATGAAGAGCATAAAGTAACTCACAGACACCGTTTATTAACACTGAGGCCTGCTGCAGGAAGAAAGTGACCCAGTAAATATCCTCCCTGAGTAGTAAAATAGCTGCTGTAAGAAGTTATAAGAACTTTTGTGAGCTGTAATTCCCTAAGGAAAAAAAAAGAAAGGTTTTTACAATCTTTCATCTCTGCTTGAAAGCAGAAATAAAAAGCCTGCCCCTAAACTACTAGGTGCTTGTGAGCAGCCTGCTAATAATATCATCTTCTGTCTGGTCTTAAAGGAAAAATAGAGATATGGAAAGAAAACAAACCCACAAACAGCACTGGTCAGCCTTATGAGTGCTGCAACTTCAAAGACTGGAGGAAACGCTCCCCAGACTGGCTGTTTTGAGGATCAAGAGTTCAGGAGCTTTAAAGGGCTTTTATGAGAGAATATTCTGCATGAGAAACTAACAGTCTCTGATAAAACTGTAAATGGATATCTTGCACTGGCAGGCCTGTATGTAACAAATCTACTCCAGTTCCTAGGAAAAGCCAACAATATGAGCCTACTTATTTTTTGCTTGTGTATGTTGTATTTCAACCAAGCATATTTTACACAAGGCTGCAGCGTGGTGATGTGTGCAAATACCATCACCCTTTTACTGGCAACTAAACTGAGATGGAGGGAAGGGCAGCCAGAATTTTCATAAGCAATATTAGGTTTGGGATCCTTCCATTGGGGTTGCTGAGTGTGAGATACACAGACAGGTCTACCGGGGCACTCCAAATCAGTGCGGTGGGGAACTGCCTCATACTGAGTGGGCTCCCTCTGTAGAAAGGAGAGAAGAATTGAAGGATGTTATGAGGAAACAGATTTTGTAATCCAAGTGTTCTTCTCATTAAAATATCCAGTCTGTTTTGCAAGCACACAGGACTGTGGCAGTTGTTTAGTCCTTTTGGTTTGCTTTTTTATTCTTGAAAGCATACTGCATTAGTTTTATGTGGCACACGCAGTACTTTTGGCAGTGTAAGAATAATGTAGATGCGTAAGTTCCTTAAACACTCTGATATCTTTATCAACACTGAGCAGGAGAATGAAGGCAGAAAATTTATGCTGAGCTATGTCCAATTAAATGTACTCTTGCTTATCCTCTCTCTGTACACATTTTTTTTTCCTCTGGGGCAACTGCTGATCTGAGTTTAGCTGCACAGTGTCTAAGAAAGTTTACAGCAAATGTTCTAGCTATCAGAAACGTGATCATCCTCAAAGGATTTAGGATAGAAAAGGGAATGCATATCAAAAGAAAAGCTAGAAAGATTTCTCTGCTTGTCACACAAACAACAGTGAAATATGCTAAAAAGAAATGAAGCAGATTGTGTGTTAGATGCCAGCACTGCACTTCCAAATAATGAGTTAACCAGTAAGTTGACCGAAATAAATGTGCATTTTTTTTCCTTCTGTGGACAACTGAGTCTCTAACAAGAACCACGTCTGTAATAAAAGTTATGATGTCTCTAGCAGGAATTGGTAGTGCAAATCAAACATACCATTAGCTTGTCAGGCTCAGCCAAGTGAAATAACAAGCAGCTGGGTAGTGCTGTACACTGAAATGGAAAACTGTTGCCCCTTAACAGAAGATTTCCTCAGAGAAAATTAAGCATGAGGGGCAGCGACAGACCTGGTTATTCATGAGCATGGTGTCACGGGGAGGTCAGTGGAAGGACCTCACTTAAACCATCATTCTGGTTCAGGAAATCCTACCTGACTCCTGAAGTTAGCAGAGCAAACTCTCCCCGACACCTTGACGAGTAAATCAGGGCAGCGGGGAAGTGCCTGGCACCAGGGAAAACGAAGAAGGAAGGGGCAACTTGCGATATCCCATCTGACCAGTCACACTTGGCTGCGAGACCTAAGTGCTTTCAGCTCTGCAGAGCTAGAGGGGAGGATGAAGTGTGCCTTGGTAAGGGGGGGAAAGTGGATCTCTTCTTAATTCTAAGGGTACTGAAGAAGAAACCTGGAAAGTGAAATCTTTCCCTACAGCAGACGAGGAACTGGATGCAGACAGTGCTGGGCCAGATGAGCTTTTGTACTTTGGGCTTTCAGCTAAACCCAAAATGTTTGTGTTGTCACATGCTCTTTTACAAGGTTTTGGCTGATGGAGCCTGGGTGGCAGAGTGGAAAATTGTTTGGGAGGTTTGCGTAGCCATGTGTGTGTTCCTCGGCCCTGAAGCCAGACATTGTTTATTGAGTCCTGCGAGGGATCCTGGTAATCGCAGCTGATTTGCAAAAGCATATCTGTTGCCCATGTGTATCAATTAGATTGCAGTATTTGTGTACAAATCACAGACTTGATATTGATCTTACAGCTTGCAGCCAGCTGAGAGCATTTTTATGCTCCTCTGCAGGGAGGTACTGCTGTTAAGCCATGGTACTTAATTTCCAAAAATTTCTGCTACTCCTTCATAGGTACACCCAGCATTCAAATGCAGGTTTGTATCTAACAGCTCCCTCATGTTAGGTTCCAGTCCATGAAATATCTGCAGACATCTCCTCCTGAGAGCTGCCCATCTGGCCCTTTGAGAGCCCTGACTCCCTGCCTGGGTCATGAAAGTCCTGTACACATTTTCAGGCCAGTGGTCCATACAGGAGAAGGTTGGGCTGCACATCCCAGAAGTCAGCTCATGAAAAAGGAAATTTTAAAGGAGATAAATGTGTTTTCTGTCTCTGGGTGCTGTTCATTCCCGTCCTTTCCTTGATGCTGGAATATGCTCCAGTATGAATAGAAAATGAAGGAAACAGCATTTTGGCCAAAATCTTTTTTTTCATAGAGCAACTCTAAACCGCTTCCACATGCCTGTAGTACATATGTGCACTGTTTCCACCGGCAACGTGCCTATCCCAAACCCAGGGGACGTAACAGCATCTCTCCCAAAGAGGAATTGCCAGGCCATGTCTGGGGCAGCACAGGTCCCCAGTCACTGCCAGGCACTCAAGCTGTCACTCTCTTGGGGGTCAATACTGGCCTCGTAGGCTCAGCACCAACTGGTGCTGCACAGGGCAATTTTTGAACTCAAATTTTTCAGAATAAAATTTGGAGTGTAAAAGCATAGCGAACTTTTGCCTCAGCTCCAATAATTAAAATTAGTTAGAAAGGTGCTAAAAGTACATTGCAAAAGAAAATCCCCAAATGCTTTTTTTTTTTGCAACTCTTTCCATTTTTATTATTTAAAAATACAGTTGGTTTAATTTTTTTCATTCAGTAACAAGGGAGGAAAACTCCCTTTTCCCTTCGTCTTTCTCTGCCTCAGGATAAAGGGAAAAAAGGAAGGGAGGAAGAAAAGAGGGTTGCTGTGATGATAATGACTTGAAATGTTTTTTTCTTGAAAAGTTAAAGCATTTTGGAAATAAATATTCCACATTTCTTCTTGCTTTTGAAATATCCTTTTTAAGAAAAAGGCTTTAAACTTGAAATATTGGCTAACTTTATAAACAAAATTCTTTCTTTGTCTCATTAAGGGAAGTAAACAAGGCACAAATGATGGCTGAAGCAACAGTTTCCAAGATGATTGACACATGTGAACTTTTATCTTTTAAACTATAAACTTTGATTGGTTTTTGTCCCCCCTGCTTCACTTCCTCCTTTCCCCTTTCTAAAAATTATTGCTTTTCAGTTTGTTTTAATGGTGTTTATGTAATGTCATAAATATTCTTGTTTAGAACTGTAGTTATTCCCTACAATTAATTCTGTTCATTCTGAGAGGTTGTGCAAGTTTTTCACTGGGGGCTATGTCTTTTATGGTCATGTGTTTCTCCATGTGAAAGGCAATGTGTCCATTACTAACACCGTGCCTTGGAAGGCAGGGTTAATGCTTTTCCTTTTTCCTGTGGCAATGTTTGGAAGCATTTTTGTGGAGTGTTCAGTATCATTCCTCTTTGGGTTGGGATTAAGGTAATTGACAGGGCGTTGGGCCAGGGGTCTTTTAGCTGCCCAACCTCAGCTGCATGGGGTGGAGGCACGCCATGGCCAAAATCACTTCCTTTCTCTTTCTTTTATATCCCATTAGTCTGCCTGTGTTTTCAATTCCAGAGGAATTCCTATAAATACATCAACTGTAGCTGCTAATTGTGGGTAAAACATCAACCATGTGGAGGCGGTGGGAGTTTTCCCAACATAAAGACTACAGGACTCAGCCCTCTGTATTCTCTGAAATATATTTGCAGTATATGGAGATAAAGATCAGCATTTTTGTGACAACTGTTCTGCGTTACGTTAGGGCAAACAGTTGAAATCAGACCTTAAATAACAGCCTGAGTCCCATCCAGCAGCGCAGAAGTGAGTGACAGCGCACAAAGGCCAGATGCGTGTATGTGGTGCCCAGCACGTTTACCTTTGGTGTTGTGCCTCACATAATGAGTTAAAAGAAGATGGATAGCAATACTTTAATGTCCCAGAGCAAAGTAAAAAAACTTGGAAAAACAGAGTAAAAGTTATACTTTAAAGAATGTATAGAATATATACTTAAAATGCACAGCTTGACTGCTTCAGTGTATTTCAGGCATATTTTTACATGGTACCATTTTTTCCTAATGTCTTAGCATCTTGAGAAGTCTAATCTTCTGGAAAATTTTTCCTGTCATCCTCTTAGATTGTTTTGCAAGCAATCATTTTACTGCCCAGATGAATTGACTGTGATTGTTCAGCATAAAATGAAAGAAGTTATTTACTATTTAGGAAACTCTCAGAATTTAATTTTTGTTCAATTCATATGCAGAAGCCCTCTAGGCATCTCCTAGCGCCAGCCGGGGAAGGGTTTGTAGCAGGGGATGAGCATGCTGTTGTTCAGCACCCGAAGGAAGCTGAAAGCACAAGGTCCTGCTCTCAGCACTGGAAGATCACCACAAGGACCCTTCAGTCAAGGAAACCCCCTTGATGCTGTGGGAGTCTGTGGTCACAGATGGGGTCAGCCAGGCCAGTGGGGAGAGGACAACCTGGCACCTGCCGAAAGGGGAGAGCACTGGTCATGGCTCTCACTAAGCCAGACCACAGTTTTGCTGTGCTCATTCAGTTATATCTGTACCTAAAAAAGAAAAAAAGAATTAAAGTGGCTAGAAATGCAGTTTAAATAAAACAGTCTATACAAACTGGCAGGAAACTGTTGGGAGACCTCAGTGGAAAATCCCAGAAGAGGCGGATGTCCCCACATGTTCCCTTTCCAGGCCCCCGTCGCAGAGCCGGAGATCTCATTAGGTCATGTTTACCGAAGGCACTTGTTTTCTGTCTTCTGATTCCGCCAGTGACAGGACACAGGACACGGGGAGGACAAAGCCTGTCCTAAGTGATCACCGATGGAGCCAGCCCCATTCACGGATTAGGGCTGCCATGGAAACTGGGTTTGCAGAGCTCACCACCGCAAACACAGAGTGAATGGCCAGGTCAGCACCCGTGAAAGAGGGGGTTGAGCAACTGTTTGCTGAACTCATTTCAGGACCTTTCCTGGAACAATCCAATATTCCAAAAATTGGAATGAAGAGTTTTTAGTTAAAACCAGAGTAAGGATTCTCCTTGTTTGAGAAAAGAGTTGTGTCCTTTGGATGCATTGAATGAAGGACAGCAGCAGAGCTGAGCTAAGTATTGATTTAACTTCAGAATAACCTTAAAAGACCTAAAAGAGGTTTAATGATCAGCCATATGCTGAAAATGAATCCCAGAGGGCTTATCGTTTAATGTAATGATTTACACAATGTGTTATCAGCCACTACATTAGGAGCTCTACTTGTGATTCTGTTTTTGATCATTGTGAGATGAAACTCATATCCAGGTTTTGACTGTACAGATCTATCAGCTAGCTAATCCTGGATGTCTTAAAATCATGATTGACTGTTTCACTACCTGGAAAATAAAACTTCTCTTACAACCTCAAAAAATAAAGTTTGAAGCAAAGTATATTTAAACAAGCATCTCTGCTTTTCTTTGTTTTTCCATAAATGAAATGGTACAATTTTTTTCTTCAAGTCCCAGACTGGGGCATAGCCCGTGATCTGGGAGACCTAGATTTACATCATACTCTCTTACAGTCTTTCTTATGACCTGGAACATGTTCCTCTGTCACAGGAGTTTAGAGAAATGTAGGTACAGAGAAATGCAACCTGGCAGTACCTACCCCAAGGACTACCTGTATGTTGTGAAATCCTCAGAGGGAGGCTGGACACCTTGGAGCTGGCTTTGCTCTGAAACCCAGTGCAGGTGTATGGAAAATACCTTAAAAGCCAAGAGCACAATTCATCACCTCAAACTTTAGACCTGGAGGGAGCAGAGATGGCCAATGTGGTTATATTACTTTCTTGCTTAAACCATGTCTCTTAGATGCAGCTGTAAACAGCACACTCAAGTTAGAAGAAAAAGCACATGAAAGCCTGGGAGGTAGCTGCAGCGCTCTGGCAGATGTGTCTTCCCAGCCGGATCCTGATGTCCCAAATATTATTACTTGATTGTGTTTTTCAGCCAATTGGGCACTCATTTTGGAGAACTTTTGTTTAAAACTTATGTCCTTAGCAAGTGAAATGTCAGAAAACACATAATTAAATTCAAAATTGAGCCCATGGATCCTTTTCCAAACCATAAAACATTTTCTCTCGGTGGAAGAGACAGTGGTTTGACAATCTTTGCTCTTCATAAATCCAAGTTAATCAGTTCTTTTTATCAGACTTATTCCTATCTGCTAAGAGGCAGTTGCTTAATATTGTGTTCAAGTATACTGCTGAGGTTAAACTGATTGGTTGTACCTCAGATTTTCCATTTTTGCATAAGATAGCATGTCAACCTTTCTCTAGTGCTCTGGGGCCTCATAAACCCTCATGAATTTCTAATGGCTCAGCAGTTGTCCTGGGAAAGCTGAAAACTGAATTTCCTTATTCCTTCATTTTGTTGGTCTTATGTAGAGAAGTTGTAGGGTTTAAAACTCTGCTGAATAAAAAAGCTGAAGTTGTGAAAGAGTGCTGGAAATCCAGCAAAGTCAGTGGCAAAACCTTCAGAGTTTTTATTGAAAGAGAGACCTCGACCCATGGGCATAAAACTGAAGAGGGACAGCTTGTGAGTTACATAAAACTAGGCACTAGCAGTAAGCACAAGAAAGCATCCAACTCTCACACAATGCCCTCTAAATTACCTGTTTGTAGCAGGACATTGCAGAAATATGAACTAAATGAAGGGAAACTGCAAAATTTGGATTTCCTAATGCAATGTTGGTGCAACTGGAGCCAACTGTGCAAATGCAGATTTGTAGGTTCTGCATGGACACACTCATCTCTGCAGAGCTGCTGTGGGATCTCTCTTCACACCTGCACACATGAACCTCAGCCACTCTCATTGCTCTGATTGCTCTGAGAGAAGTGACCTGAACATTTGTTTTTCGTTCCATTCCAGAGGGATCTGAACAAAATTTCTCTCTCAGCCCATGGCTCAATACATAAAAGTCCTCATGCATGTACATCTGGGTCACTCTGTCTGGGATGCCTCAAAGTTGCCTTTTCTGCTTATAGAAATGTTGATAGTTACTTGCTAAATACACTAAAGAGGTTCCTTAGATCCCCATTTACATATGTTTTTTATTATCCATGTTTTTGCTTTTCATGGTTTATTCTTCCCTCCCACAGCTTGCCACTATCCCCTTCATTAACTCGCCTAACTGAAAGCTGACATTTTCTGATTTATTGTTCCAAGTCCTCTTAAAGTCACCAGTCAGAATAATTGCTGTGCTCCTGTTTGGCTAAAGGAAGACATTTAATATCAAATTTTGTCTTTCTCGTGCTTAAAATTATCTTTTTCTCTGCCCTCAGTAAGAGATGAAAAGATGACCCTGCAGACCAAAAGTCTCCATTAAATCAGCCATTGTAGAGGAGGCAGGCTGGGATTTTAATTTGAGTTTATTTTGATTTGTGCTTCAATATATTTTGTTAACCCATGTTGGGAAAAAGAAAAAAGGGGAAGGGGGAGTTGCTAAAAGAAGGACAATTGTGTCCTCCCACTGGAGTTGAGCCTACAAGCTACCCTTTCTTGGGAGCTGGTTTGATTTCACTTGGATTTTGCTCCTGCAGGCAGGGTGTTTTATCTGCCTTTTAGCCTCTGACCCAGAGGTGTGACCTTTCCACTTTTATCTCTTTTGGAGTAAGCCTGGGCCCTGTCAAAGTTCCCTGAGAGAGTAAGTGCAGAGCAAGGGGGTCCATTTCTGACAGTGCAGAGGATGGGGCGCTGTGGTGGGTGATGGTGAGGTGCAGTGGGTGACAGATGCAGTGGGTGACAGTGAGGTGCGGTAGGTGACAGTGAGGTGAAGTGGGTGACGGTGAGGTGCTCCAGGCTGCTCTCTGGGATGAGTACTTGCAGTTGTGCAGCCCCAGCAGCTGTCTCTGCCGGTGTCCCCGACACTGAGCAGCAATGACAACCTATGTGCAGGCAACGGAGGGATAATCCCCACTAAACCTATCTCTACCTCCCACCCTAGTAATGCAGCAGCAATAAATAAAGGCATAACAATTTCAGTAGAGATGCTTGCCTATCTCCTTTTGTTTAAAGCATATAGATTTAGTCCTGGTATAAAATGGCTCATGGAAATAATATTTAGCTCTTACTGTTAGCTTTATGGTTTTTCAACTCTCCCTTCTTTCTATGGAGAAATCTTTTCTGTGTCCTTGAATGCAAGATGCCTTGAGCTTTAAAAATGTACATGCAGTTCTTGTATGGATCCACAAAACCCAGGTTCTGGGATGCCTTACAGCAGCAATATCAGCAACAGCATCTCTCAAACTGCCCAAAGATGACAGGGAAAATCAGCACAAAAAAAATGTATCTGCATGGTAGAGCTGCCTGGGAGGTCTCCTGTCAGGAGCCTTCCTGATGCTGTAGCAAGAAGAGAAGCTGCAGAAGTGATGTGATTGAGTTTCCCTTTTGTGGTGTTGTATCTGTTTCAGAGCCTCGGCAGTGACTGCTGCGAGGGGTCCTGCTCATGCATCAGGGACAGCAACCATGCAGGAGCCACCAAGGCTCACCCTGCCCCAGGCTACTCTGTGGTGTACCCCTATGTGTGGAGCAATCACTCCTTCAGGCTGCTGCATTTCCTGACCTCAGCGGAGAAGAGGGAAAGGAAAAGGCGAATAACAGCTACAAGCTGTGGGATTCCCTTCTTCTGTTATGGAAAAGAAAGTGCAGAAGGGAGTCAGAGAGCCAAGGAAAATGAGTGAGGTGTTTTTTGTGCTGTTGATTCACAGTCTGCAGCCTGCCTGCATGGTTCCTCTTGGTTCCAGTGAGTGTGAGTTCAGAGCAGGTCTTGTTTTGAAAAAAAGGGGTGCGAGGGATGTGCAGGAAATTCTATTACAAGAGAAGATCCTGCATGACAGAGAAACCTTCTTCAAATGAATTCCAGCTGGAGGACTCCATTGCAGGGAAGCACGGGGAGCTAATGTATTTGATTAGGAAGAGTTTTCAAATACTTGTTTTTTATTAAAAAATTCCCACAAATTTTCTGTAGAAAGGAAGCATTTCTCACAGCAATTTTCCACAAAGAATAGAGTTGCTCTCTAGAAAAACCTTTCTAGGCTTAAATATAAACATTTCCATCCAGCTTATCCTAGAGATGAGGGCTCTTACCCCCAGGTAGCCTCTGGAGGGGAATGTGGATCAGGAGTGAAATCCTTATAGACATGACTGGATATAGCTACAAAGTGGGGTATAGCATGTGTTCAATATCCAGTAGAAAACACAGGATAACAAAGATTAGGGAGTCCTCCCCTCTCCAGCTCTCTTGTGCCCGAAAGCCGCTTTGTGCATGTGCAGTAGCTCTAATGGACCACAGTCCCCTCAGAGTCAAACCAGTCACCCATTAGTAACAGAGCCCCGAAAAAGCCAAGATCCTTTGCTATAAGCAATGCTTTTCCTTTTTTCTGCAGCACAAACGCTCCTAAGCATGAAGATGGCTTGCACAGTCTAATGCACATGGCTTATTTCTTCATTATATTCCCAGTGTGTGCACTTTGGTGGAGTCTACTCATCTGCAGCATCTCTCCTCTCCCTCAGAGCAGCCCGCTGCATGCCAGAGACTGGTGCTCACCCCAGCTTCCAGCCTGTGCCATATCCATGGAACATGAATCATGGCTGTTGTTTCAGCTTTGCAGATGAAGTTTCAGATTCCCAGCTCTCCTCTTTGATTGTGACAGTGCTCTTATTTACCTTGCTGGTTTTTTTACTAAAAAAAAAGTTAAAATGTTAAGGCAGGAAAAAGAAAAATCCACCCAGAAATGAGCCATGGATGTCCACCTCAGTTGTACAGAAAATCCATTCTGCATTTATTTCCTAACATAACTTCTTTTCAATACTTTTTTTTTGTCTGGGAGATTAAAAAATAAAAGCTTATTGAAACTTATGGACAGAGAATTCATTTGTTTCGCATTGATGGTCTGCTTCAGGCTAATGGCTGAGCTTGGCTTTTAAAAAGCACTCCATTATTTTAAGGACTTTGTCTTGCATGAAAAGTAAATAGTCTTTCAATGGTCAGGATTCACTGTGGTACCTCATCATAAGTCAGTGCAAACAACAATATCAAACAATAAAAACGATACTTTGCCACTGTGGTGGATCTTAGCATTTTCAAATGTCTGATGTTGATTTCATCAGCTCTTCCCTGGCAGCAAAAAAGCTTCTTAGCCTCCATGAAGCTGCTCTCCAGGACAGGAGCCAGCTGCGCTACCCAATCTCTCCTTCTGCGTCTTCATCTTCTTTCCTTGGAGCTTTCAGCCACCACCAGATCACAGCAACTTCTGACAAAGTCTGTGCTGCCACTTCCTCAGGGAGCAATTCGAAGCTGGGTGTCTGTTCCTGTACTCTAGCTGTACATATCTATCTTTATGATGGGCTGACTCCCAAGCCCACAAACCCACAATCCTCCCTCATTTCCCATCAAATAATTTATTAAAAGTAACCAACTCCTGAAAACAAAGGTCTCACGGGTATGAGACAGAAGTCGAGAAGTGTCCAGTTTGGGTCTGAAAAGCCTGGGTACAGCTCTCAGCTCTGCCACATAACTTCTCTGCAAGTAATTATGTTTCTTTGCACCCCACACATAAAATGGAGATATAAAAATGGTCAGTCACAAAAGCGGTGTCAAGCTCTCTTTTTTTGCCTCAAAACTTGCTGTGTCACTAGGCTGTCATGATTTGATTACCCTCTGAATTTGAGCCTGTGGGATTTGAGAAATTGAGCCCTTTTAAATTTTTTTCTTTTTTCTGAAACCACTTAGTTTAGAAGATCTTGGGCAACAGACTTTTGGCAAAACAAGATCACACAATGAAATTCCCAAAGTTGGCTCATGTGAGATCTCTGCCCATCTTCAGGCTCTAAGCATGACACGTTGTACCTGACAGCGATGTTAGCTGCGGGTTTGATTTTGGAGGCATATTTATATGAAGAAAGCCAGAACACAGACTCTGTTCTGCATGTGTGAAAGTGCTTTGCTGGGATGTTATACTTCATTTGGGCATATACCCGTTACTCATTGGCTAGATGGCTTTAGTTGGTGCCCACTGCCTCTTCACCAACATTTATAGCAGTGCACTGATGAATGGTGAATTTCTTAAAGCAGAGAGATTCCTCAGATCTGTACTCATTCCAGCTTTGTGAGAGAGAAATATTCCAACATCACATGAGTTTTTGCAATCCCCGTTGCAGACATTTAATTGCAGGATGATTCAGGGCACTCTAAGCAGCCAAATTTCCCTATACAGTCAAAGAAGTGCTGTCTCTCTGAGGGTGTTTCAAAGCACGGCTGTTGGCTGCCTAGTGCTAGACAGTATGACTGTCTCCTTCCCAAATAATTCAGCCTCTCACAAGAAAATAATTAATCAGGCTGAAAAATTGCAGGACTTCTTAAAAACAGAAAGGGTCATTTTGTTTGCTTTCCTAAGTGCATTCCTGTCAGGTTTTCAGTCTGCTCCTCTCCAGCCATGATGGCTACACATTTACTACATGATTGAGCTCCATGTGTGCTCTCTTTTCCTAATTCTGGGCCTCCTGCAGTAAAAAAAGTAATATATAAAGGCAGAAAGGCTCAGAAAACAGCTGACTGAGAGCCATCTTGCTTTTCTGCATGCTGTTCACCTGGCAGCTTGGCAACCTGTCAGCAGGGCTGACTGGGAAACCTTGAGGCCACAGCACCAATGGAGAGGGACTTCTGGTTTGGAGTCCCTCAGGGTGCAATGAGCAGGGACCATGGGGCTTGGTATCCCTGGGGCCATATCACCAGAGTTCATATGAAATGAGATTTTTTTCCATGAAATAGGGGAGAAAATTATTTCTTTCCAGCTTCAAAGGGATCCCACAGGGCCAGATCCTGCAGGCCTCTGTGCACAGGTGAGGTGAGATCCGAGTACCTGATGCATGCAGAGAACAGTGTCGAGTTTGGTCTTAGCTTATTGTAATTACAGATTTCCGGCTGCCATGAGTGCACTACTGCCTTGTTCTTCCTGAAGACAAGTTTCTGTTCAGTTATGCCAATCACTGCTTGTGGAATGCATTTTGATTTTCTGATCCTGTCCTTGGAGATTTGGTGTCACAGCTTTGGTAATGCTAGTTTGTGATGTTGCCTCTTTTATGCCATATATTAACTTCTCTTGATGATATTCAGTGTGGTGATTAGTACATGCAGACTGTATTTCCTGGGATATACAATGATTTCAGGCAAAGGAAAAGAAAATGAGAAAGTGAAAAAGTTATCCTGGAAATATTCATTCTATTGCCTGAATGTAAAAGGTGGCAAGAGGCACATGAAAATTTTCATTAGCTTTTGGGAGGGACACAAAGGTTTGGGTTATAAGGACCTATTATTATTTCAGATTACATAAGGTTTAAGAGAAATCCTTTACAAGACTTTTAGGATGCTGTCATCTATTCCCTCCCCATGCTGCAACTTCTCTGTCTCCCTTTGATGTGAGTAGGTCTGTAACCTGTCTTCTGTAATTTCCATCAAACCTCCTTATAATATTGTTCATTCTAATAACGCCACTGATAACACTAAAACCAGCCAGTTTCCTAGGATACAGTGCAATAAATATTTTATATAGCATCCTCCCTATAAAGTATCCTGAGGAAAGCTTGACAATGAGAAGTGGAGCAGACAGGAAAAATTTGGGGTAACATAACTTTCATATGGGCAGTGGGAAAAAGTTTTGTACATTATTGAAAGGTTAAATATAGGTTGAGTCAAGACAAAGAGAGTGAGCTGTGGTAGAAGTGGGAAATATGCAATAAGAAACGGTTCTTTTTCTGATAAGTGGAGAAATGGAGAATATATTTTGAGATTCAGGTTAAGAAAGGTAGTAACTGAAGAAGCAAAAGAAGTGATGAAAGAGCAGATCAGGGAACAGACATGGGGCATAAAGACTGGAAAAGTATCAATGTCTTGGGGCCCAGAAGATGAGGCAAATCTAAGATTTTGAAAATTAAAGAGTACTTCAGCATTGGAGGCGAAACCACTGAACAGGAAGAAAACATCCTGCTGCCAGCAGGCAGTTCTCAGGCAGTGCTCAGATGGTGCACGGACTGATCTCCTCTTTGAGACACGAGGTGATGAGAACGTGACTGACCTATCTCATCAGGCACCTCACTGAAGATGGAGGAGACTCAAGACGAGATGAACCAGCTGGCGCTCACTGGATATATGTGACTCCACTGTCCTTGTCTTAAAGCTGGCTTTTGTCTCACCACAGGAGCTTCTAGCGATTGCCTTGACGAGCACTGAGCAGTTCTCTTGGAGGAAAACCCAACATCTTCTTAAACATACTTTGTTTTGCTGCGTTGCACACAAGGCTCAGTAAACCTTGTTGATAATGTGCTGTAAGATGAAAGAAAATGGGGCTATGAAAAGCTGTGGCATCTGGGATCCTGTTTCCAAAATGCAGGCAGCTTCCGAAGGGTGGCCTTATGCGGAAAAAGAGCCATCTGAATATTTTACAACCCAGCAGCCTCTCTGCCGCAAATGGTCATGAGCCCATGAAGATTTAAATACAAATGTTTCTGATTTTGTCCTGTCTTTATTTCCTTTCGATAGATTTCGATGTGTTGCTGGTACTGTAGAGCTGCTCTTTTTTGGAGAACTAAAGACAGCAACACTCAGGACGTGTCCTGAGCCTGTCCTCTATTTGATAATGTACGAAAACATCCTGCTGCCTACTCCGTCAAGGGCTTGCTTCTCTGTGAAAATTCTTTCTCTTAATCCTTGGTTTATGATTGTCTCAGAAAATGTTCTAGTGAGCACTGAAATTCTGGACGGGACTCTCCCTCGGGAGGAATGCTGCTGCCCTGACACTGCAGTCAGTCCCTGTGCCATAGTCTTCTCACACTCTGACTGCTTGATGACAGAAAATCCTGGCTGAAAGGGAGAACCCAGTCTTCAGGAGAAGAACAAAACCTAAATCATAAAGTGCTCTTAATCTCACAGTAAAGTTAATTTATATTTTCCTTTTGTCTCACTTAGATCCTGAGATCATTTAAGTGACCTCTGCCTCTAAGTGCTGGGCATTTCCATTTTCATTATAGCATCCTCATGTCAAAGACACAATTGAGCTTTCAAGGGAAATCTGAGAAAGAGAAAGAAAAGAGATAACAGAGGTTTCTGAGGCAGTGGTGGTGATAGCCCAACCAGCTTCAGTGCATTTGAGTCCTTCCTATTGAGAATTTTTCTCACCTTCACATAAAGGGCCAGTATCTGTTACAGCCATATGTGTCGGCTCCACAGATGCACCCTGTTGATTAGGTGAACTCTGTGTACCTGATCTTGGTGGTTTTCAGAAGCCCAGACACAGACAAGATGTTCTTATTATTCATGTTTCCCCCACTCGGGTGCTGTGTGTCGCTACTGTAACTCAACCCTAAGGATTTAGTGCTGAAGACCCCATGCTGTGTGCATGTACCACCAGCTATAATGCTGGTTATTGTAAGCTTCTCCATGGTTGCAACAGGGCTGCCTATGGAGGCAAGCTCAGGGTGCTGGTTAGGCCCACTTTAAAGCTAAAATGCATTCAGTAGGGATGGAGAATATGGTAAATACTTTGAAGGTTGCTGAGGCTTTTGAAAGGCTGAGGCTAATCATGCTTTCTAGCTGAAGGTATGTCTGCTTCTCTTGCAAAACATTGAAACAGGATAAATTCAGTTATCAGACTGTCATGGTACTTGAATCATAACACATCGATATATTCCAAAACAATTTGGAGAAATGGCCTGGGACTGAGATGATGATGTTCACTGATGGGATCATCTTAGAGAAAGCAAAATTGACTGGCAAGGTGCAGAGAGATCTCACAGTGCTGAGCGACCGGGTGACAAAGTGATGCTTGACCTTTGTCATCCTGACAAGTGAAAAGACATGCACAAGAGGCTGGGCTGTGTAAATAACTGTATAAATAGCTAGTGCAATGTAGCCAGCAGAGTGAAGAAAGTGAGGCTTCCCCTGCACTTACTAGACCACACCTGGAACACTGTCCGATTTTGGGCACCCAGTATAAGAATGGCTTTGGTAAATCTGAGTCCAGTGGAGGGCCACCAGAATGGTGGTGGCTGGAGCACTTGCCCTGCAAGGAGAAGCTAGAGATTAAGGCCTGTCTATCCTGAAGAAGAGATGGCTTTGGGAGCCTTCCAGTATCTCGTGTCTTTGAGCTGGCTGTTGTGTTCAGTGACCTCCCATAATCCAATCTGAGCTCTTTTATTATTCTAGAATCTTTAGGAAGGTTAGTACCAGTAAGTAGTACTATCTAAACATCAACTTCATGGATGGGAGCAATCACAAAAAGCAAACAGAACATTAGGAATTATTAGGAAGAAAGCAGAGAAGAAACAGGAATTTTCAACATCAAATTGTATAAACACAAGGTGTGCCTGGATCATGAACATCATGTGCAAACCTGTTCTCCCAACGAACAAAAAGGAGAGAATAGAACTAGAAAATGTAGGTGGAAGAGAATGAAGGGTAATTAAAAGCTTTAAAAAGAGACTAATTCAACTAGGACAAATCTTTTTGGAAAGAAGGTAAGAGGGGAGGAATAATACAGTAAATAAAGTCATAATCATCACAAGAATGTGGAAGGGGAACCAGGTGACAGATTGAAAACAGTCAAAGTGAATCATATCTGCATTGTAGATGGGACGTCTCAAGAAAGCTGCTGGCTTGTGACTAGATAGGAGAAAAAGGATGGATTTTATACAGTGGCAAGGTTTCCTTGCAAGTTTTTCAGAAAATGAAGAACATCTAAGTAAGAATGCATTACAGCAATAGTGCTGTTCAAATGGACAGTGGATGGATTTAACAATTTACAGTTTTATTAATTAATATCTTCACCTTCACTTACTGTTATCCATATCTCTATTCCAGTACAGCTTCCTGGATATAACAGGCTAAAATTTTATTCTATAAAAACCAGAGGCTTTGCTACAGAACTCAGGACTGTATATATTACTGTATATAGCACATACCTGTTTTTCTGTATACAATGACATGCATTCTAAAGGGTATTTTGTACCTACCTGGTTTTGCTATGCATGTATGGGGCAGATGAGGTAGATGGCCAAGTGGGGTCCTAGCCTGGGGCCATGTTTGCAGGCAAGAGAGCTGCTCCTCTTCTAGGGCAGACACTGCCTCTTATCAGCTCTTATCAGAGCAGGGCTGCTCTTTTATCAGCATACTCAATGTCATGGCTGCATGATGAAGCTCACATGCATCACTGGAAAAGTCCATGGTGCATGTGGACATGGCTGCGTCACACGTGTTTGCCCACACCATGAGCAGACATTCGCAGTCCCAGAAAATGTTGAGCCTAAGTCCTTTGAGTGCTGCTGTTTTCCTGCTCTTTATTCATTTGCTCAGGGATTTCTTTTTCTGTCCACAGGAAATCAATTTTTAAGTCCACTCAAAAGTTTATATTTTCTTTGTTTCTGAATATATCCACTTTATAAAATTAAAAATATTTCAGTGTGAATTCACTGGTAAATTTTGTCTCCCTATTTTGGAGTAAGCAGATCAGACCCAGTGCTAAAATCTAACTAATATTTTTTTCTCCTGAAAACCAGCTCCATCTTTAATTTTTTCCTGTAGTTACCCAGTATACAGTTTACATACTGATTGCATTTTATTGGAAGTCTTATTAAAATTGCTGATGTTAACAGCCATAAGAACATCTATAAAAGAAATAAAACTGATTTTAATGAAAACCTGTTTTTTAATGAAAACCTCTGGATCCTGATCTACTTGTTTGTCTTTGTATGAAGATTATTCCCAATTTTATCCAGGTCTAGGTTTAGATGGGTTTGTAAAATAGAAAGGTTTTATTACTCACACATTCACATTTTTACAGACTGGATTGAATTCAGTCCTCTTTGGTGCTATGCTCAATGTCAAAAAAACTCAATTTGAAGGTAGATAGATTCTGTTTCTTGACTCAGCACTGGGAAATTTACATTAAAGAAAAAGAAATCATGATTATAACTAGAACTTTTAATTTTATTCCAGATCTTAAAAGTTCCTCTTCCAGCTTTGAATAGGTTCAGTCTCAGATAGAGCTGATCTTCTCATTATTACTGGAAACTTTGAAGCTGTTTATCCCCAGACAGAGAGCTGAAGGTAGAGAGTCTGTAAAATTTTCCACACAGCACAGGAATAGAGAAAAGAGTTCAGAAAGGAGACGCAGGGCCTTTCTCACGAACCTGAAATCCTGGCAAGCAGCTCCTTAGAGTTGTAATTGAAAATCAATCTGATATATAATTAAATTCTAGTCATCACATATGCACCAACGAGTCTCTCCAGCTCTTAGTCGAGGCAGCGGAGGAGAGGGGTGATCGATTGGGGAGGGCTTCTGCAGCACTCGGCAGCTCGGCGCGGCGCTGTGTGGCCCCCAGACTGGAGTACATGCAGCCGACTCCAGAGAAGGTGGCCAGTACTCCCTAATCATTTAAGTGCATTGCACAGCGAGCTCGGACCAGTCCCACAGTCTCCCTGCTGCCATCAGTCTTTCCAATAAATGAGCTCTGAGCAGGCTCCAGAGAGAGAAGGAAAGAGGGCTGATCAATTCTTTCCAACATTAGGTTTTCATTTTAACTTCTCCCCCTCAGCTGCTACTCGGGTTAGGTGCTCTGTAATTATATTCATCAAGGTCTGTCAACATAAATTGACAGCCCTGGTTTAAGGGCATAATTCTAGTTTCTTTACTAAGGCAGAGAGAGAAATAACATTGATTATTTCTTTAAAGAAGAGGAACTAGAATGGCTTTTTTCAAATTATCTAGTGTTTTTAAAGCCAAGCTATTCAATCTATACATGGCGCTTGCTCATCTCCCCTTATTCCTGACAAAGAGAAAAATTATCTTGTCTGCTGCTCTAGACACTTTTGATATTAGCATTAATATTAACTGACTTGTCTTCCTCTTTGGTGCTACATTATTAATTTGTCTAGGTATTTACAATGTCCTCATCGCTGTATGCATTAAACCCTGCTGAAGTGTGCACGCTCATACACCACCAATGCAGAAAACCTTGCTAACTTAGAGGTAAAATAGCATCAGTAAATACCACTCTTACACAGAACAGGAACACTAGATCTAAGTGGAAAAATAATGTCTAATGAAACTAATGGAATTCTTATAAAAAGTCACTAAATAGCTGAGCAGGAGGACTGATTGACAGAATTTATTTGACTTTCCAAAAGAGCTATTGATAAACTCCCTTAAAAAGCACCTAAGAAGGAAGGCATGAGGCAGGGGGGAAGAAATACCCCAAGTCAAGCAGCAGTAAGAGCCTGGCTGATAGCAAACCCTGTGAGACCAGGCTGGCGGATGGGGGCTGCAGGCACTTGCCTGTTTAGATGCCTCCCAGTCCTAATTATAGGGCTGGTTTTCATGCTTATAACTTTAACTATTTGTGCAGAAATTTTCCCTGCTGGTGCCTGCCTCAAGCTGGCTTGTTGTCTCTAGAAGAATTCTCTGTCCAAAATCAATCCAGCTCTTGTAGCAAGAGAGTCCTGGAAAAACTGTATTTCTTTGCTACTGGAAAGAACAAGCAAACAAAATCCAACCCAGTAACTTTTTGTTTGAAACTCCAGGGCTCCTGTACTGTGTCTGGCATGTTTGGGATGAACTGCTGTGCCCAGTGGTACCCAGCCCTCTTGTACCTTTGCCTCCTTCTTCACATTCGCACCCTGCTCCCAGCATCCCACTCCTGAAACGACATTGCCTGGGGTGGGCACACTCCCAAAAGCGGGGAAGAAATTTAGAGCAATGTGATTGCTAATAAGACATCTATGTTGCGGGGCAAACTCTCCCTCGTGTTGAGCATGACCCTGAAAGCAGGATGGGCCATGGGGTCCAGCTGGGCAGCCAGGTGCAGGGAGAAGACCTTGTATGTGTCGCTGGGACAGTGAAAAGATGCAGGAAAGGACAGCAACAACACACAGCAATTATTTTATTTGAGTGTTCCCCTTCTGCCATGTGTATAGCTGCTACACTGTGTCCTTGGACAACAGCCAGACCTGAACTTATTCAGGACATTGGTCTCATGTGGCTTGGTGTGCTAATCCTCTGCCTTAGGAGGAGAGGCAGGGGCTGCCTCCTCCTGCATTTTTGCTGTTGTTCCCATAACCATTTGCCTTTCCCTGTTTTCTTTTCCTGAGTTGTACCACTCTGCATCTCAGAGGCAGCTCTGTGGCTGTTTTTAGGGACAGCCTAAAAGCTACCTTTAAAGACTAGTTAGGGACAAGATAAAATTGCTAGGTAAGAGGAGAAATGATACAAAAACAGCGTTAGGGACAAGAGACCCAGATGGGAGATGCTGGGATTGCAAACAGGGCAGACTGATGCTGTGATGGGGTCCTGGGAAGTGGGACTGTGGCCAGCAGATGCTCAAGGAGACAGACAGGGAAAAGACAGCCTGGAGCAAGAGTGGCCAAGCCTTGTCTCAAGTGGGCTATTGCACATTTCCCTCAAGAAACAACACAAAGATTGCTCAGTCTCATCATTCTCTGACATCCTCACACAAAGCACTACACACCCTGCCACCTTCCTCTTCCATGGTAGGGCTAACGGCTTGCCACTGCTGCTTTGCTTTCTCAAAAATCCACGTACCAAGTCCAGATGTCACTGAGGACTGCACCAGTGTCACAGGATGTTGCTCAATGGTTGTATTTTATTGCTTTTTTCCAGAATGTCCTTGCTGAAAAAAACAGCATGAAGAAACATTTTGTAAAAATGTTATCTGCAATATTAAGTTAAATGTTTATGATGCATAATTCCTTCTTTGCAATGCATTTTTGGGTACACAGAATAGTTTACTCATTTGTGCTGAAGTCACTGAATAGTTTCTGAATCAAAAAAAGGTAAAAAGGAAACTGGAGCTATTTCATTTTGCCATGTTAAATATGATCTTGAAGTATTTCATTTTCTATACTTTCATATTAAATTAAAATTGTAAATATGCACAAAATTATTTAATTTGGATTGAACAAAATGATCTTCTGATGGAGGATAACCCTATTTTCCAGCTGGGAAGCTAAGGCACAGAGGCTGAGATCAGAGACTACCTGCTGAATTTGAAGCACGTACCTGAGAAGCCAGGACCTTGATTTTCTAGAATTTGGCATCAGACTGTACTAGGCATCAGACTGTGCAAAGCAGTTTGCATGGACTTGATTAATGACTGAGAGCTTGGGAACTTCAAGAAATCAGATCCCAAATCACATCGGGCAGCCAGGAAAAGGGAGGTGTGATCCTTTTCAAGGTGTGTGATCGCTCTGAGAACCTTGGCTTCCTCTGATCACTGTCTCTGCAGTGAGGCACTGCTTATTAAAAAAAAAAATAAAATTCACGTTTCTAAACAAAAAATAAGGAACCTGAGGGCCTGAAGCTGTGTAGCATTTTGCTACACAGTGAGGATCCCCCACCGGCAGCTGAAATGCCATTCCTTTTTCTTCTCATTAAAACAACGATTTTCACTTGTGTTTGTGTAGGCTGACTGGAATGAAATGCACAGTGAAATAAGAATTTTTATTTTGACCTTTCCCAGCAAATTCAAGTGCTCAACTACAAATTAAAAATGAGCCCAGGGGCTATGGAAATACCAAAGAAAAGGGGCTATAAAATTGTTTTCCTCTAGAAAGAAGACCATATGCAAACACTTTTGAGCATCCTATAAGGCTCTCTTACATGCGCACTAGAAACAGGTCTTTCCCTTATATTCAGAAATAGTTGGTTTTAACTGCTGTTTAGCGTACTTGGATAGGACTCACGTAGAGGCAGCACAGCTGCTTGGGCTCTAGTATGATCACAGAATCATGGGATGGTTTGAGTTGGAAGGGACCTTTAGAGGCCGTCTAGTCCAACCCCTGAGCATTTTGAGTAGAATATTTTGGATTAAGTGATACACACAGGTACAATTAGTTCGGAAGCTTTTCAATGTAGAAAGCCACCATTTTGTCATGTGTTTGCTGTGCACCATGACAGTACAGTGCCCATTCTTAAATTTTGTTAATCATGTCTGTAGCCCTGTGGTTTGCTGTGGTTCTCCCACTCTGCAGTGCAGGAAAACCCTGCACCAGTAGTTCCTTAGTGTGCACTTCACTGCCACCAGTCCCTGGCCAGGTCATCTTTTCTCCACTTCTGATACTTTTTCTCATTGCTGGCTATTTCTCTTTTTACAGACTATGATCTCCTCATGACAGAAGCCAAGCCTTTTGGAAATTTACTATCAACTCTTGGCGCTCCTTAAAATGACTAACTAATAATTTCATGAAGTTCAGTGATTTTCCCTTTCCAGAGAATGGGAACAAAATATGAATTACCTCTCTCTCAAATTCCTCTACCTAGCTCAGTCAAATTTTGTTCTGACGAACCTTAAAAACCTGGATTTGAACACAGATATGTATGGCAGTTGCTCCATCTTCTCAGTGCAGCATGATTGCAGGTTTAAGTCTCGTCTCTTCTGCCTTCTTCCAGCCCTATTTCTGTGTGCTTCAACTTCACTTGAGCCATTTGTCTGCCTGTCACTTTCTCTCTCCACTCCTGGAAAGCCATTAGAATCGATTTCTGTAAGTATATTAAATACTTCTGCCAGTCCCTGTAGGACTGTCTCAGAGCCTGCAAAGATTGGTGTCAGTTTGGCTGGTCGTGGAAGATGCTGCATTCACACCAAGGGGGAAATCTCTCTTCCCACATCCTTCTGTTTCAAATTTCTTTTCTGGGCTTCTAAGCAGAAAAATTTCCTGATGCTTTGAAATAGTCAGTGGAAATAAATATGAAATCCTGTCTCCATGGAAATCAATAGCAAAATGCCTGCTTGACTTCAAAGGGCTGACCTACAAGGTTAATGGCACTAATTTAATGCTGCACATAAGATAAAATCCACTTGTGAGCCGTGTACTGTACCTGAGGAGCTGAGGGTTAAAATGTGACATTGTTACTAGCTGGTTTAGTTGAAACAGAACCTCATCTTTCCCATGACTTGGACAATTGTGGACTTTGTCATCCTTTTCCTATAAGTAAACCAATCTTTTTATTGATATAGTGCACATCAAGTACTACAGTGATTTGCGATGTGGGAAAGTCTTTTGTTGCAATTTCAGCATGGCCCTGAAAGCAGCTTTAATGACAGAAATGGAAAAAACAGTTACACACACCAAATCATTATTCCAAGAGTCCCTCCAAATGATACGAAGGAATATGAGCCCTACAACACAAAGAGATTGTGCAAAATCCGTAGGCAGCATGCGAATCACATCATCACGCTTCTTCATGGCACATATGGCATCACATGCTGTAAGTCAGCGCCTGGCAGACCAAATATATGTGGAAGAAAGGTGATCGGCTCGGCAAAGCTGCTGGGCATGAAGCAAATAGGTGTGGGAGACATGCCTGTAGTCATCCATGAAAATGTCAGGGCAGAGCATGGGTGTTAGGAAGATTTCAGAAGCTGGATGTGAGGTTTTAAGTTTTGTCCTAACTGGACTTGAAAAGACGTTTCTCTAGGTTCAAGTTAACCAGTTCAAAGCCTTATTGCTCTGGGTCACATTTGCACAACGGAATTACTAACAGATATTTGAGGAAAGCTGAAGTCAAGTAGTTAATTACTATGTTTCAGGATTTTTCTGTTTTCAAAGGAGAGCCTAGAAATAAGATCTGGGTGGTGAAACGATTCATTGAAACATTTTTGACATTCAGTCAAACGTCTTAAGTAATCTGACAAGCTGGTGGGATTTGAAATTGCTTTTGTTCTTGTTAAGGCATTGTTCATCTCTGCCTGCATAGTCCTGGCTGCCCCACTTCTTTCTCTGTATAAGCCCTGGTTTGTGCACAGCAGAGAAGCACAGGAGAAAGCCATGATAGGGCC
>NW_010174379.1:173788-190987 GCF_000695765.1 Mesitornis unicolor | reverse complement strand
CTGCTGAAACATGCCTGCACCCCTCCCACACAGAGGGATGTCTCAGCCAACTTACTCTCCAAGTTAGAATATGCAGGTGGTAATGTCCATATTTAGGTGCATTTCAGTGGTTTTGCAGTCTGAAAAGTAAAAAATTGCTGTAGTGCTATTTACTGCCTTAGATTACCAGTCCAAAGAAAGCAAAGACCAGCATCTCCCTTTGGCCATACTGGGAACTCTGTCTCAGAGCTGCCCTGGGTTTATTGTCACTCTGTTGTTTGTACAGACTGTACTGGGGTATCAGGCTGAGATCTGTAATAGCTCCGTCTTTGGGCAGAGGTCATGGGATTTGCTGGCAATTATATTCTGTCCTTGGTGAATAGTCACACTGTGTGCAGGGAGGTTTCAACATCATCTCCATCCCTGCAAAGGGAATTTCTTCCTCGCACAACTGCTGCTCCATTGGGCTGGGATAGGAAGGCATCTCCCTTACCACCACCTTTCCTGCCTGCCAGTTGTGAGGGGACTATGTGGAGGTCTCCAGCAGTGGAATGGGTTGGATTAAGCCTAGAAAATTGCAGACTTTTCAAGCTTGAGTTTTGAACTAATCTTTTCTGCCTCTGCAGCATCTAAAACTCTGTTCTCAAAATATTTTATCCAAAATTCACATTTAACAGTTATCTGTACTACATAATTCAGCTATTGCCCATGTATACTTTTAATTCTAAAATCACCCTATTTTTAAAAACTTTCTACAGGAAAGGCAACAACAGAATAAAATATTAATAAGTGTGTATACCATGATAATAAACACTCTGTTTAATCAATTACAGTCTAACACAGTTCAGTCAATTCCTATGATTTTCATATAGCATTATGGGTGCCACAGGTACTATCTGTCAAGGGGTTGTCAGAACTGATTATTAACTGGTGTGGATCAGGTGTGCAAGTTATACTGTAAAATGGAGGAAAAAAATACTAAAATCATTAGCAAAGCCAGTTACTTAAATATTTGCTAAAATTTATGCTCATTAATATTTTCTGTGTACTCAAAAATCATTATGTGTTTTTCATAGCAAATTGAATCTCAGCTGTAATTCTTACAATGTGATGGTGGATGATTAGGGTAAATCCAAATTATTATTTAACATCCCTTTCATCTTTGAATACAAAGGAATTGTCTCCTTAAAACTGGGATCTGGATAGCTGGACACAGAGAGTAAAGTCTTAGTGACTATTTACATATACATGCACTTACCTAAGTTTTTATGAAGGAGAACAAGACTTCTTTATGCTGTTATGCATCTCAAATTACTCACAAAATGGCAGTTTTTCCTGTTCTGAGCAAGAAAAGAGACCTTCCCTAGCCACCTTTGGACTCTGACAGTGTAAATGAGTTCATGCTAAGAGCTTTATGTGGACTACCTTTATAGTTTTAAGCTAGCAAGCAGTGTAACAATATGCATTACCTGAAATCTCATTAGAAGTCTCATTTTTTAATGAACTGTGTGGGAGAAAAGAAGTGATTCTGCTCTCCATGCATGGCATTGCGACCAGCCCAGGCTGCAGCAATTGCACTGCCTGCATCCCCACCAGGCAGCTCTGCAGACGTAGTAGTTGCATGACAACATTTTCCCTGTTCACGTTGCTTTTCTGTCCGTACTCCTGTGAGAAGTTCTTTAACACC
Organism: Mesitornis unicolor; assembly: GCF_000695765.1. NCBI lineage: Eukaryota > Metazoa > Chordata > Aves > Mesitornithiformes > Mesitornithidae > Mesitornis > Mesitornis unicolor. The sequence goes on along the minus strand of NW_010174379.1, from coordinate 189,321 downwards.
ATTATACTGTGAGTTCAGTGGAAAAAAATCCCTGCAATTCAGCCACACATACATGCAAGTGCTTCCACTTTTATTTTTTGTTCAAGCCCTGCTGTCTGCTCTTCCACTTAAAACTGAGCAGAACATGAAACCTGTGATCCCAGACCATACCTGAGGTAACCACAATAATGGTAAAGTGATGTGTGAAAATTATTTAAAGTGTTTAAGCTTATTTTCATCATATTTAGCAACCAGAAATGACAAAAATCTCATGTGATCAGTGTGTACTTTGCAGATCATCAGTTACCACGTCTCCAGCCAGCAAAGGGCCAGTGCAGGACTTGCTGTGCCCCCTCTTCCAGCTCTCATCCCTTCCCTTGTGCTGGGGGACAACAGGCAAAGATTTGCAGCTGTCAGAGTTTCACCTTTTATCAAGGATGTCTTTAAGACCAAGCAGCTTGCAAAATGAAGAAATAGAAATTTATACCATTTTCTCTACCTTTCTGAAGCTAATCATAGTTCTTTGGGGTCTCTTCAAGCCACAGATTTTCATCAACAGCAAATAATAAGGCATGTCTTGCTTCCATTAGGGTTAATATCACAATTTCGCCTGGTTATTCTTAGTACATAACTCAGTGGAAACAATGCATCTTTTGTAATAAAGCTTCTACCAGAAACCTTGGATGTTTTACAAGAAGGAAACATTGGCTAAGACTGCAACATAAAAATGTGGTATATGATTCCCATATAGATGTGTAGTATTAATATATACTGCCATGTCAGAAGCTTGCTGGTACACCACATTCAGAATGGGAAGGATGAGGGAAATGTATTTTTCTGCTGCCTTTTCCATGTCTTTTTTTTTCCAAGTGAGGGATGTAGTACAGTATATTGAAGTAATAATAGGCTTAAAATCACTTGTGTTCAAATGAAGCAAAGAGCTCCAGAGTATTCACTGCATCCAAAACTATGTCCTTATGGTTTCGATTAAAAGGAAATTATTTGCTTTGTGAAATTTTGCCTGGATTTTTAATTCTTCCTCATTGTTTGAATACAGCTCTAAAAAGCTACTGTACTTGAAGTTGCTAATCAAATTTTAGTTGGTAACAGTCATATGTCATGTCATATAATGTCACACATGGATATTGGTGATTCAGTCCAGTCTGCAATAATGAAGGTTTCACATTGTCTTCTTTCTGGCCTTTGTAATACATAGGTTACTCACTCCACTGCCCAAGAGTATTTTCAGGTTTTCAGATGACTCTTTCTGACACTTTCTGATGAAGTGACAGTTTAAACTTTCAAAACATGGTGTTGATTGCATTCGTTTTCTCCCAAGCATGTGCTATTGATCTTTCCTTGACAAAAGAGAAATGAATATAAAAGCAAGCGGCAATGACCAACTAGTCCTTAACTGTGAGCTCTCCTATACTCCTTAACTGTCCAGTATAGGAAAGTTCTTTCAAAACAGAGCATGAAAAGAAACTACATCCAACCCAAAATGCATTGTGTACATACATCACTTTGTGCCCAGATCCCCAGTGTGTAGTGGTGGTTTTGTGCAGTTACAGTTACACAAAGCAGACTCAGTGTACGTAACTGGTGGGTCTAGAGGCTCCACCTTCTGTTTATTCACTGGTTTTCTTCTCAAGAGCCCAGTCTACCATCTTCTATTATTCTTCCCTACATTGGCAGGAGCTGTGAAGATCCAGAGTACTGCAGCAGCCACTCGAGGGAACTGGGTATTTACTGTATTGTCCCCAAAACTTGCAAGGTACCAGCATCCTTCAGCTGCAACAAGAGCGTTCATGTTGAAGTAAGGGCTTGTCCCTTCGGCACTCCAATGTGAATTATTGTATCTGCTTTCAGGAGAGGTCCATTTAACACAGCATACGGAAGTCTCCTCCTGCTTTACACTGTGCTCCTACCTACTGATGTTGGAAATGCTCTTGTTGACTTTTTCACTTAGTGGCATTTTCCACAATTGCACAGAAATAAATGAATTATTGTTCATTTAGATATGATGATATGAAATTGCGAGTATCAGCTAAGCATCTGCGTAAAAGGAGAAGAGTTTTATTCAAAATGCTGAGAGGCAGCGGACGTGTATCTTTTCAGTTTCTCACTTTATCTTATGATATTTCATTGACTAATTGATATTGCAGCAATCAGGGAACTGCTTCCAAAAGAGTCAATTACTTAGTCCAAAATGGCTAATAAAAATGTCCTATGAATTGAAATGTAGTTCAGTTTGAAAGGAAATTATATCTCCCTGGAGACCAGTAAACGGTTTGGGAAAAATGTGTTCCACTGTTCTCTTCTTTGTTGCAAAGTATATGCTGGAAAATACCCTTTTATTACATTTGGTTGACTTAAAAGACATACTGGTTCAAATAAATTGATGGGAGAATAAACTAAGAATGACTTCTTGTGAATGTTGCTAAATTAAAATTGATGAACTGTAGGCACTCAAGGCAAATGAGTCTTAATTTACTCAACATTTCCTTGGGCATTTTGCTGGCCAATTTTGCAGCCATTGGCAAAACAGCAGCTTTTTTTTCCTACAGGCTTGTTGTTGTTGCTTTTTGTTGTTGTCACACCTAATATTTTATCAGCTTCTGGTTTATTTCTTTTTCATCCACTGTCATATCTGATCACATCACTCTAAGAAATCTTCCCAAGAGCAGTCAGACCATCAATAACACCTGGTTTATCTCTAAATTTTCCCTAGGCTTGGCATCCTCAGCATGATAGTTCATGAGTGTTTTTCCACCTTTATCCATTAGACCACTTTATGAAGATGGGTAAACATTATCTCCACTTACCAGCTGGGAACAGTGATGTATAAAGAGAATGAGTGCCTTCCTGAGGCCACAATGAGTCACAGTGAGCTACTCAAAGATCCTGGTCTCCTAATGTCCAGCCCAAATCTGACCTGCTAGGGCATGGCTCCTGCATTTGTGATAGAAGTGGAGACCTATGCAGAACTGGTTGGTTTCTTTAGGCACACTGGGAATTGGTGTTACAGGTGAAGGAAAATACTTGCTGGCAGATTTGCAAAAATGAAAAAAAAAGGTGTTTATTAAAGTGTTCCCTAAAAATATTTATTGAATATTATGAACAAAACTCCTGAGGTGAGAACGAGATGCAGCTCAGCTGCAGCTCAGAGAGATTCCCCAGCTGGTTTTGGCTGAGATAGCCTGGTGCCAGTGGCCACCTGGCTGTATCAGTGCCTTGCCAAGACACAGGACATTGGACCAGCTCAGGTATTTCTAAGTTATGTTGATGCAATTTATAAAGATGAGCAAGTCTGCCTTCCAAACTCCCAGGATGTGTCGAGGCATTTCTTGTCAAGTCATATGCGTGATGGGATAGTTGTGACGTGCTCTGGGAGACAGACTGTGTAGAGACCCCAGCCTTTATTCCTAATTATAGAGAAACCCCCAAAAAGCTGAGATGTGGAAGGGTTTCCCACTTTTCCAAAAGCCAGAGAAATCTGCATTTTCCTTCCCCACAACCTAGATGATTTCATAGCTTGTCAGCAGCCTTTAAATAAGGTTAGCCTCTGGCCTAAGAAGTTTCTAATGGTTTCTCTCCAGCAGAAGAACCAGTCTATACTGGCCCTGTTGCAATCTTTCTAGAAGCATCTGCTCCTTGCTGTGGTCAGAGACCTGAAATTGTAGTAAGATGGACATCTGGCCTGAAATTGAACTTCACTGGAAACTTCCATGCTCCCTACACATAGAAGGACAGAACCAGAGAATAAGCACAGTCTTGTGGTGCACCTTTGGTAAATTTTGTCCTGTATTTATGACCAAATTTCTTAAAATCAGTAAACCCCATTTGAAACCCAGAGCAGTGAATGGCCTGGATGTATCTCATTTGTTTAGGCTATGATGAAGTAATGGAAGCACAGCATCCTTTAATGTAAATTTCATTCCTAGAAATAAAATTTCCTGTTTTTCTTTGTTGCTGGTGCTTTTGATCTCTTACATTTTTAAAATCATTGCATTTTAAGCTGACATTGTTTAACTGAAATACTTAACTGTCACTCTTTGAAATATTCATATCAAGGAATATCTAGTCCATTGCGGCCTCTGCACAGATTGCGGCCAGTGAAATGAGGGCAGGGATTCCTCTTACAAAGGGTTTTGGGCAGAGAAATATCTGGTTGCTTATGAACACAAAAAGCACACTCAGTATTTGTTGTCAAAACACCAAAGAAGCAAGCTTGTTTTTGGAGGGTATTGCTGCTGCTTGTGTAGGAAAATGCTGCAGTTCTGTGTTAAGTGAAAATATGCAAGCCTGAGTGTCCAGCATGCCTCCTGCTGTGCTTCTTCATGAGAGTCCTCTTTCACAGTTGCTGTAGATCCGTTACTCTGCAAGTATGAATAAATAATAAAAGTTATGACTCCACTGTGGAGATTTTATATGACAGCAGACAACTGGTTTATAGTTCATTCAGGCTACTGTCACACAGAGTCGGCTTTCTGGCTCCCTCTTCTCGGGCTGATGGCTTTGGTTTGCAGTAGGCATCCATTTTATCACCAGTGATTTGCGAGCCCATGTAAGCACCCATGACATACAACAGAGCCCTTAGAGTGAAAAAGCTTTTTGTTTTCTTCTCCTCATCTTCACTAAGCATCTGTTTGGCTGCTGCTTGATAAGATGAAATTAAATTAATGAACTTTAATGCCTTGGATGCAGGAACAAAATACACAATTGTGAAGTAACTGATAAAAATGACATAGCGTTGTATGCAGTTCCAGCTTGATACATGTGATATGGTTTCTGCAAGAGTCAAACGGTGTCTTTCAAGTTAATATTTTAATGCATTATGAGGTCTTTGTCCTGAGAGAGTCTAACTGGTAAAATCCCAGATGGGCTCCACTCTGTCTGTTGCTCATTCTCACAAGAGTATCATGAGGGCCGTTCAGAGAGATGTCTTTTCTCTTTCAAATTAACCCATCATGAACAAGCAGTGGAATATTGCTGTCACGTCCCTGCAATCCAGCCAGTATTATCTTTCTATTTCCTTTTCGGCACTAATCTAGCTGACAAGCTACCAGTTTTGAAGAAGACCTGTGGAGGAAACAGATACATTGATTTTGCATTCTGTTGCTTCTTTATCCTGCCTGTAAAGAAGGGTTGAAAATGCATGTTTTGTTTTGGCTTGGTTTTGCTTTGGGGTTTTTTTTGGGTTTTTTGTTTGTTTGTTTGTTATCAATACCTTGTCAAATCTGCCTGCATGGTTTTATTTGGTGATTTGTTGACATGACAGAGGAGAAGCCCCTACTGGCACCCTTCTGATGTTTCTTTTCATGCCATTGGATAGATACCATCTACAGTGGGATTAGGCTGTGCTTGAGGGCCTGGAAGAGTTAAGGTTCTCTTGGGGAATTAGATTTTGAAAATAAAAATATCACAAAAACCAAAGCATGAATTCCATTTCCCTTTTACATTAACACCTGGAGTGGTGAAAATAAAAACAAAAAAACTCAGTATCATAAAATTTCCTGAAGAAACTGGTGGAAGACAGCTAGCTCATGGCATCTGAGCATGCAAACCCACAGTAGGGGAAATGACAGGAGAGGAGGTTGGATGAGCAGAAGGGCTATGTCAGGGCAGGCCACAGCCCCCAGTGCTTGGGGGTCTCACACACACGATTTCATTGAGAGCAAAGCTGTTTAAATAACCCCTGGTCCAAGCTGCCATTCTTCCTGCCTGCACTGCAGTTCACTGTCTCCTTCATCGTGCCATGATGCTGTTTGCAGGGCTTTCTCAACCAGACATGGAAATGATGCGGTAAAGACAAAAAACAACCCTCACAAGCTCACAACCTTTTCTTGGAAGGTTTTTTAATTCAGATAATTTCTATCATTTGCATTATAGCATGGTTTAACAAACAATTCCACTGATGCAAGCAAAAGATGCTGAAATACAGCACAAGGAGAGAAACAACAGGCCAGGGGCAAGAGCTTCTTAAACAAGCTTTACTGTTACGGAAAATGCTCTCTTAAGTGCAGCCCAGGGCAGTGCTGTACCAACTAAGTAGCTGTGGGAAATTCTTTTGCAACCAAAGCCTCCTTTATTCTTTAAAATGTTGTTATTCCCAGTCCCTTCTGTAATAACAATGCTAGCAAAAGCTGATGTGTGGACACAGTTAGAAAACCCCATGCAAACAGTTGTTCAAAAAGTTCTCTAAAACAATTACTTTCATCAGTCCTATAAACTGATTTTTTGCTTCTGGGAGGGTCTAGTCTTTCCTCAAGCTGTAAGAGCTTGGGCACATCACCCTTCTCTACTTTTGCATTTGTACATTTCTAAATATATGGGGAGCTGATGCTGTTCAGCGTCTCTGCCCCAAGTGTAACAGATGCGACAGTGAAAAAGAAACCCCAAGGCCTGTCAGCCCTGATATGGATAAATTGCAGCTCTGGGCTGTGCCTCAATACAAGCTGCAAAATGTTATTCAGCCACTTGAGTATGAAGTGCTTCCCCTCCCACCCGCTAATATCTCTCAGCAGCTTCCTGAGAATAAGATTATAAACTGCATATATGGACCAATCCCACATGTGTGCTGTTCCAGGATAACCCTAATCCCTCCTGAAGACACTTGGAGTACTTTTACTCCTCATTTCTCTCTTGTCGTGTATCCATTCTGACAGGCTTGCAGCATTTGTATTTGTTCTTGAGTGACATGATCTGAGAAAAATCAGATGTCTCAAATATTTAGAGACTGCAAGCAAAGAGCTAATCGTAACTGTTCAGTTCTTACTGAGTATTACTCTAAGAAGGGTTATTTAGGTGCCTCATTGTGCCTTTGCATATCTTTTTATTTTTAACGTATTTTTTAAATGTTTAATCCCAATTTCCTAGATTTGAATTGCCTATCTGGGGCTAACAATAGCATTTCTGTAATATTTTACCCCTAAGCTATGATACAAACTCAGACTTAAGACTGGGTTAAGACTGATTTTAAATGCTAGAGTGCCTTCCAAACTATCCACAGTGGATGCAGGAGGGGCTCCAAACTGTGATACCCTGTTCTTCTAACATATGGAAATCGTATGTGGAGAATGCCCAGCATCAGAGTTAATATTTGCTGATTCTGCCGTACCCTATAGAGTTGCATCATAGGTACGCTGTAGCGTATATTTTTAAAAAATGCAATAGAGAGAAAACTGGTAGCTATGATTCAGTTTCAGTATTGCTGCTGAGAAATTAAGTTGTGATTCTCTCTTATTAGGATAGTAAAAACAGTCTAAGAAGCTAAATCAAAGAGGTTTTGAGGAACTGTGAGGGCAATGGATCAAAACAAAAGCCATTATCTTCTTTCCCCATCTCCCTCTCTACCCTCTTTGAGCCTGTTCTAAGTTGCCCCTAGCAATTATTCTTTAAAAAGGATAGTCAGGCTTAGTAGGGCAGTCTAAACTGATGCCAGTGTGTTGGTAATAGCAGCTAGGAAACAGGCGAAACACTGAAAAATCTGTTCTTTGTTTTCTGCGGGAAGAGATTAAGATCTGGTGGTAGGGATTTTTCTTAAGCAGCAGCAAGTAAATATATTTATTAAAGATTATTTCAAAGCCATGTATAGTCCAGCTCTGTATATAGTCATATTCTGTGATAATGACTAAATCATCCGCATTGGAAGCAGTAGGATTTGGATTATGTTCTTCAAGGTTTATGTGCTGTATGGTTTAAAATAGATGAAGAACAGCATCTACTCCATTGCAGTAAAGGGACCGAAAGTGTAACTGAGGGATGGTGACCAGGTGTGACTCAGTTCTGCAGGACTCTGAGCCATCTCAGTCCTGCAAATTGCTTGCTGAACCCAAAGCAAGTGACTGTTGCCCTTCACCCCAAGGTTCTGCAAGGTCTACTCACCTATAAACACTGATGTAAAGAACTGTGATAACCTATAGCCTAGAAGGAGATGAAGATCCACCTTGGCTTGCAGGAGGATGGATGAGCTCATGATCAGGCACAGGCTGGGGTTCCAGCAGTTGCAACCAAATGGGCTATAATGCTGCTTGCTGTCAAGAGTTTAGAAGCAGAATTTTATAGGAATTTGAGATTTACCCGTTTCCTCTGGAGGAAGTAAGTTCCTTTAAAAACATTAGAGAAAACAAGGAATAAGCATCAGGGAGAAATCAGATGTCTGGGATCTCCCTGCAGCTCAGTTCTGCAGTGCCGTGTTGAGGTGGTACAGGAGAGAAGGGCACTCGCAGCCAGTTTGCAGAGTCTGAGATGCACTGTTGTGATATACTCCTGTAGGGTTCATTCTTTGTCAAGGTATGTTGCAGTAGGTGTATTATATACTTGCTCTGACACGTTCCTGCAGAAAATATTCTAGTCACCAGTGACTGACCCCATGTAAATTTAAAAAATTGTTTATTAGGAAATCAGATGAAAGGTAGCTTTATGCAAGTCAACTATAGTTGTGAAAGGAAGCCACAGACTACATGAAAGGGAACACTTAGTCCAAAGTAAAACATGTACTGTGTTTGGTCACATCCCTGGCGTGACAGAGGGCGGCTTCCTACCCACAAATGATGATATTGTCTTCAGATAATTGCTCCCTTATCAGATAAATCACTGAATTTCTCATTAAGAAGTGAGTATATTCTTCTTGGGGACACCGTGGTACCAGTCCACGATGTGTGGGTGGGGACAGAGCCCTGCTGTGACGCCAGCAAACCCGGCCAGATCTGCCGGGACGCCAGGCTTGGCGCTTCCCAACAGTTTCTTTTTGTTTGCCTTGACCGCAGTTTCAGGCAGCACTAAAAAATGTCCCATAAGCCCATTGCCTCTCACTGGTTCCTGATAAGGCACTGGGAGCTGCAGGTTTCGGTGCTGTCAGCTCTCCCTCTGCACCCAGTGAGGACAAAACCACAGCTTTGCTGGAAACTGCTCAAGTTCATTTGGATAAAGGACATTTGTGTCTCCATACTGCACATTCATATGTGCGCACAAGTCAAAATGGGGGGTCTGAAGCGCTAATGGAGTCCACAGCCATGTCCCAAAAGTGCAAATGCATACTTCTGGGTATTTTGGAAAGCTCTGCTGTTGACCCTTATAGATGTGCATGTGCATGTGTGATGGGCACTCCTCACACACTGTGGTCCCATGTGGTGTCACCCAATCAGCATTACCAGGATTTCAGAAAGTTCCCCATGAGGATGGCAACTGGGATCCCAGCATCCTTTTTAATATCTGCCTGCTAACAAAACACTTCTGCACTCAGAGTTAAGGTTGCAAGTGTGCTTCTGCTGTGCATGGCTCATTTGAAGCTATGGAATCAGAGACAAGATCTCCATAGATTAAAACTTCCCCTAGTTGGATGCTGGAGCAGCTGGCATGGAGCAGCTGGGGAGGTGGCCTGTAAGGGACGTGGCATCCTGAGCACAGCCAGGTGCTCCAGACTGCTATTTCCCTCATGTGCCCCAAGTAGCATTCTAATAAAAAGGCACAGAAGTATATACAAGAATCCAAAATTACCTGACATTTAATGGGAAAGTGATTTTATAAAGACCTGGTAGGTCAGGCCGATGTTGTGTTTGTGGCTTTAACATGCCCTGGTTCAGATTGTCTCAGCTCAGGATGGTTTTTATCACTCTAAAATGGAATAATGTTTTCACAGAAGAACTTTTTCACAAGTAATACTGAATAGTATTAATGAATTAAAAAATTTCTGGGTTTTGCTATGTTTTCAGGTAGTTCACAAACACATGTGCAAAATAAATCCACTCAGTGACTAATTGTCAATTCACCCAGCTGCCATTGGAATGATCAGTGATTTTCTTTTTAAATGAATAACTAAATAAAAGTAGATTGCTGTTTTTAATTTTGTCAAGATTCCCCAGGAAAGAATCAGGGAACTACTGTCAAAGATTGGCTATTCCTCCAGAAAGCTTTCAGCACATCTTGTGACGTCTCCACCATGCCAAGCACAAAGTATGTGAGAGTTTTGCCATAGGAAGCAGCTTACCAGATTAATTCTGGTGGGAGGCTTTACATTTATTATCACAACTTTTTACTCTATGCACTGGTGGGGAATCTAGAACAAATTATTACATGCTGAAGCTCACATACAGTAACTTAATCACAGAGAAAATATAATGAAGGACTTATTTGTATTAGCCTAATGCCACTGATTAAAATTGAATTAGTCCTGATTTACACCAGTCTGAACTGAACTAAGTGAACTACTTTCATCTCTATTCAAGGAAGTACTGTGAAAAGATGCCTGATCAGTACAGAGGGAAGGTCATTTCTTTCTTATTAGTTCAGACTTTGTCTGTCATGAATGGTATGGTAATTCCTCTTTGGGCTGTAAATGAACTGTCAGCCTTTCTAGCCCCTGCAGAAACTTTCAGCAGTGATTATACTCGATATCAGCTGTTTATTTTGACTTTTAGCACTTAGTGTTCGTATGGGAAGTGCCATAAGCTGTCTGGATCTAATGCCCTTAATGATTGTAAAGGAACTGGTAGTTCAATTCTTGCTTTTAAATAAATTTTTTATCCTCTCAGTAGGTTTCAGAGATGACCGTAGCTGGAGAACATTATCTCATTTTGAATGGCCAGTTTAAAGAAGGTTTCTCATTGAAACAACAACCAAAAAATGTCTTTTCATTGGCAAATATTTTAAGTCTTTGGAGATCTGCTTTGTGCCCTTAAGGGACAGCTTGTACTTCAACTGCCATAGTCTGCAGGTAGAAGACAGGATATTGTCCACATAAATTTAAAAAAAAACCTTTGCAACCCTTAAATCAAAAGAAGAATTTTAAATTTTCATATTTTTCAGAAAAGGAGCTAAAACCTTTTCAGGCATAATTTATGCTGCTGACAGCCATTGCACATGTAACACCAGGAAGTCTGGTTTTAATTCATGTAATATTCCTGGGGAGGTGGGTGGCTTAGTTAATAAACTCGATCTTTCACCTTTGGAATCAGATTGAGGTCCCTTGTTGAAACACATCTGTCTTTAATTTGAATGCTCGTTTACTTATGAAGGCTACCTGCTGGCCTGTGAGATTCAGAAATTGATGTCTAACACACATCAGCAAGTCCACAGGTAGACGTGTGGTGAGAGGAACACAGAAGTGGTCATCTGCGCCAGGCAGGAAGTCACTGGGCCATTCCATGGTGGACCAAAAGAGTTGCAGGCATGGGTGGAGGAGAGGAAAACCACGGCTTCACCAGGTTATAATGGCAAGGAGACATTTGTGTCTAAGGATGGAGACACTTATCCTGTCCCATCTCCTGCAGAGCTGCCATGGTTGGTCTGCTCAGGCAGTTACCAGTACCCACCTGCTCCAAAGGGAGCAGAGAGGCAAGGGTGGCAGTGCTTCCCCTCGGGGGGACTGTTCAAGGCTGTCAGGGGCCCCATTGAAGACACCTGCAGACAAAACAGTTCAGCATCTAAGGAGCATGCCCCTTGTAAGGTGGAGGCTGTCAGAAGCATGTATTTTTTTTAAGAAACTGACTCCATGCTAACCCAAACCCCAGCCTCAAGCCTACTATAAAGAGGAAACAAAGCCCTTCAACAATAGAGAATATTCTGCCTTGATGCCCAGACACACCATGTCTCTTCCTAGCTCTCATGTCCCTGGGGCATTCAGTAATTAAAAGGCTCCTGCATGCCCTAGATTCCTTGGCTCTCACTGCGATCCATGGTGAAATTCCCAGTAAACAGTCCCTAAAATAAAGGGCAGCAGCAAATTTTGACTCCTGTTGAGGCACCTCGATGTCCTTAGAGCACAGTCCCTGACCATAATGATGGGGAGACAAACCTCTACCCCTGTCCTAGCCCTCTGTGTAACAGGGCAACAGGCCACTTTCTCAGGGGCTCAGAAATGCTTCCAGCTTCCCTAGCAGCAGATTTATCTATTACTTTATAGGCCCTGGAAAGTATTACAATAATTATGACTTGAAATACAGTATATTCTGGATCACTATTGTATCTTGAATTGCTGGACAAGTCCCCAGCCTACCAGCATGTGTCTGCTCACTGACTCTGTGCTCTGCCTGATAAGCAAGAACAGCCTGTCAGCCTGCTTCAGATTTTTGAACCCTATGTAGTGAGTTTGTATGGCAAGGTTTTGGTAGCAGTGGGGCTACAGAGGTCACTTCTTTGAGAAGCTGCTAGAAACTTCCCCTACGTCCGGTAGAGCCAATGCCAGCTGTATCCAAGATGGACCCGCTGCAGGCCAAGGCCAAGCCAATCAGTGACAGTGGCAGCATCTTTGGGATAACATTTAAGAAGGGGGGAAAACTGGGCAACTGCAGCCTGTGAGAGGAATGAGAATATGTAAGAGAAACAACTCTGCAGACACCAAGGTCAGTGAAGAAGGAGGGGCAGGAGGTGCTGCAGGTGCTGGAGCAGAGATTCCCCTCCAGCCCGTGGTGAAGACCATGGTGAGGGAGGTTGTCCTCCTGCAGCCCATGGAGGTTAGCAGTGGAGCAGAGATCCACCTGCAGTTCATGGAGGACCCCACACAGGAGCAGATGGATGCCTGAAGGATGCTGTGACCATGGGGGAAGCCCGTGCTGGAGCAGGCTTCTGGAAGGACCTGTGGACCTGTGGAGAGAGGAGCCCACACTGGAGCAGGTTTGTTGTCAGGACCTGTGACCCTGTGAGGGACCCACACTGGAGCAGTATGTTCCTGAAGGACTGCACCCCATAGAAAAGACCCACCATGAAGCAGTTCATGGAGAACTGTAGCCTGTGGGAAGGACTCACGTTGGAGAAGTTTGTGGAAGACTCTCCCATGGGAGGGACCTCACACTGGAGCAGGGGAAGAGTGTGAGATGTCCTCCTCCTGATGAGGTAGGAGTGGCAGCAACAATGTGTGATGAGCTGATCACAAGCCCCATTACTTGTCCCTCTGTGCTGCTGCTAGAGCAGAAGGTAGAGAAAATCAGGAGTAAGTTGAGCCTGGGAAGAAGTGGAGGGGGCATGGGGAATGTGTTTTAAGATTTGGTTTTATTTCTCATTTCCCTACTCTGATTTGATTGGTAATAAATTAATTTCCCCAAGTCAAGTCTGTTTTGCTTGTGATGTTAATTAGCGAATGATCTCTCCCTGCCCTTATCTTGATCCACAAGCTTTTCATGATATTTTGTCTCCCCTGACCAGCTGAGGGAAGTGATAGAACAGCTTTGGTGGACACCTGGCATCCAGCCAGGGTCAACCCACCACACCCTAACCCTAACCTCAACCTGAAATGTGCCTAGGTAGCAGTTCAAATAGCAAGAGACCCTCTGCTCAATGTGCTGGAGTCCCCTCTTACGTCCCATCTTCCTGCCCGGCCATTGCAGGCTGCTGCAGTAATGCTATCCTGAAATGCTTTAGAATCTGGACTCCTCAAACAGCTATAACCATAGTCTTAAATGTACTCAGGGGACCAGCCACTTCTACAGATCGTGACTTGAGTGTGAGTGCCCTACTAAAAGCTTCCCTGGCTTTCTGGGCTCCACAGGTTGTGACAAGAATAACCTGTCTGTCTGCTTTTATTTCTCTGACTTAACTGATTTCAGGAACAGGATGGCCCTGTGGGCTATGTATCACTTTAAGGGTAGATTTCTCATTGCAGAAGTTAATGCATTTAAAGACATTTTTACTGGGGCATCCTGTACACCCTAGGCAATAAACTTTGAGGGTTAAAGGCTGTTGTGTCCTGCTATATAACTGCATTTTGCAATACACTTCAGGTTAGAGTTAGAGAAAATAAGGCAGCCAAACAAGTTATACTAGCTGTATCCTGCATAGACTAGAAAGAATGAGAGTATGTTCATACTAAAGGAAATCAGGGCTTTTAATGTAGCTTATGGTCCTCTGGGAAGTCATGATGTTAGGGATGGGATTGCAATTAGGATATGGGGATGTAAGGCATCTAGACAGTGTTTTTATGCAGGACACAGAGAGGAAGAGAGACATCTGTTCATGGGTTTAAGGCTGGGCCTGTCTTCGAGTGTATCTGCTACTGTCAGGGTGATGGCTAGAGCTAGGGAGAAAACCTACAGCAGCCAGAGGGACTGTTCTTGCTGCATCCTGAAGCTTCAAAAAAGGCAGGAAAGGACAAGAGTTAGAGACACTCAGATAAGGCAGGGAATGGTCTTCTACATAACTGCCTTGGCCATGGGTTGCAGAACTCAATGCATTTAGAGACATTTTTCTTAAGTTGCTCTGCATCAACAAGGTCTTGGGAAAGGAGAATTCTGCTATGTAAGCATCATTGTACATGAACCACTGTCTTCCATATTCTAAGAAAAGGTCCCATCAGGAATGAGGGAATATGCTAAGTTAATGTCAGGTTTAAGGTTTGAGCTGGAGAAGTGAAACAAAATATTCTTTAAGCTTTCTGTAGCGCTAGGGGGGTTTTATAGAGAGGATTGGTATTTGAGGGGCAAGAGCCTTTTATTATGACATCAGGTAGTATGGCCTTTTGGATATTTCTGAGCTTATGGATAGGGATTGTTTGTGAGACACAACTACCTTTCCTGTGGCATGGTATAGGGGCCAGGCAGTGGCTGAAAACCTAGTGATGGGCTGAAGGCTGTCCCTCCTGTCTCTACAAGGAACCTACATGTATATTTCAGGCTGAGACTTCTGGCCGGGAGTAGGGATAAGGAGCTGGAAGTAGCCAAACAAGTTTGGCAGAGCTCATGCAGAGCTCAGAAGGATTAGGTGAGAAGAGGTGGAGAGAGCAGAGAACCAGATGCAGCCAGAAAGTTCATTATTCTTCAGTACTGCAAAACACAGATAATGTTGACAGAAACAAGAGCTCTGGTCCTTGCATTGTTATTTACTGTATGGGATAGACAACTCTTTGGTTATCTAGATCCTATCCCTATCTTCCTAAAATGAAGAAGGCAGAGCAAGAACGGGTATACGGAAAATGTTGCACCTATGACATGATAGCAGGTTTTCAATTTTTCATCAAGATCTTGAGACTGTTGTGTCATGGAACAAGTTGGAGAGGAACCTGTCCTAGCAACCATGGCCAAGTGTCCTCTTGGGGAGATCTGGACAATGAGAGGATCATGCCCTTAGTGACAAACAAGGAGCAAACTTCACTGATGGTGTGAAACACTGCAAAGGTTAGGAAAATACTTTAGATGTTAAAAACTTGACATGAGAAAAAACTGCTACCGGTAATTCTGGTATTCTTGTAACCAGATACCTAATCCAGAGTGAGGGGGAACAGGCAAGATGCATCTTCCCAATGTATTGTACCATGCTTCCTTAATTCTGGAAAAAAACCACCTGCCTTTGGTGTTTCTTGGGAGTCTATGACCTGCCAATGGAGCTGCTCCACTTCACGCAATCCAGCAGATGTTCTCTGTTATTTAATCCCACTGCTGATTTATGCCAGAAAATTAATTTGGGAAGCTCTACTGAGCAGAAAGTGTTTGGGAGCAGAACCAGGAGAGGAGAGTTGCAGTGGCTGAATGTTTCCACTTCTCTGTGCCCCACGTGTTCCTCCACCACTGTAACTCATCTCTGCCATAAAGACAAGGAGATAGACATCAATGCTTTGGCATTCC
>NW_010174379.1:153454-173731 GCF_000695765.1 Mesitornis unicolor | reverse complement strand
TAGGGAAATTTCCTTGCATCTCTGATGATTGGCCATGGATTTCATCACAGTAGGGAAGAAAATGGGCCAAGTTCAAGCAAAGAGAATTCCTTATCTCCTGCAGACTGTCTCTGCTGGGGGGAGCAGCTTTCAATGGTCTCTACTGTAGCAGAGAGGATTTCTCCTTATTGATATAATCTGGGTTCAATTAAATTGACAGTCTTCATCTGGAGAATTCAAGTGCAAACTTCCAGCTACTTTTGGCTTGTGTTACCACAGACATGGCTGGAGAGGTAATGTATAGACACTGTGACTGTATTTCCACTGCTGGTGCTGAAGTAGGGTTTTTCTAAATTTTATTCAGTATTTAAGGAGATGGATAGATTGAGATTTAACTTACAGTAGTCATGGATGTTGTTCAGTGTGGACATTTTGCACACAGCGTCTGTTATACTGAGGTCAGTATTTTGTGACAGAGCTAAAATTTCCAGCACCAGTGACTTAACATAATACTAAAGTGGAAACCCGCTAGAGAGTAGAAACAGCATTTGATGATGTAGATCTATATAAGCACTCCAGCAGCACTCTAGGCCTAGATCCTTACCTGTTTGAAGGCATCCTTTCACAAGACCACATGTTCCATATCATATCCCACATCCTGGGGCAGGGAGGGATTTAGAGGTGTGATGACTACTTACAGCCCAGAGGATGCAATAGGCACCATGCTGCTGACATCTAGAAGTCATTACAGAGAGGAGTGAGCCTCAGTCTTCACACTTCAAACAGCTGCCCTCTCTTCTAGACATTAAAACTGAGAATGGACTGTTTTTAATTAAATTAGGAATTAGATAATTCAATTACTAAGGAGGACTGATGGCTTCTGACTCAGCTAGACCCTAAGAAAGGTGGTAGGTGCAACATATACAACCTCCTGGCAACAGGAAGTGATATGTGACATCCCCTAGTTATCCCCTATGGCTTGTCCATTGAGGCATTAAAAGCAGCTGCCTAGGGATCTCAGGCACGTAGCATGCAGAAACATAACTTGATCCAAAGCTCAGCTGAGACTGTATTAAACCTTCATTTGACCAGCTCAGCATGGGAGCAGTTTGATCTATGAAGACACGTCTCTGTCAGAGGTAGGACTATACCAGTGACTAGTGCTGATGCTTTTGCTGTCTTTGCTAGAAGTACTTCGTGTTACCTAAGGAAAGGTGCTTCAGGCTTTGCAGACACAGCATGACAGGCACAGGTGCACTCTTGGGTCTGTGATGTTAAATCAGAGCTTCTGAGAGATGACAACACAGTGCTCTTTGCTGCTTGCTTTGGATGTACTCTGAGCCACCGTTGTTGTGCTGTTCTATGCAGAGCACATAGGGAGATGGTACCATGTACTTTCGGTGCGTAGGACGTAAGGCTGCCCCACTCCCAGGGCTGTTTCAGCCTCTGTTTTGGGTAGCAGCTGCTGGTGCTCCTCAGTGAACAGTGTGAGCAGCTGCATCAAGCCACGGACTTTCCAAGAGTGAAGAAGATTTTGGTCCATGACAGTAACTGGTGAATGCAATGCCTGGTCCTGAGATGGATACTAAAGCTTCTTGCCAGCCTCCCAAAACATTTATATTCCTAATTAGCTCTATATAAACTGGATTTGTGTGAGTCTCTATGGAGAGCAGGGCAGACTCAGGAAGCCATTCTGCTTGTGGCCCAGGTGCTAAGTGACGTCTGTGCTGTCTCGGGCTTGCCCAGGCTGAAGTTGGATACCACGTTAGTAAATACACATTTATTGCCTTACACACATACACCTTGCACAGAACACAGCCCACATATACACACTTATTTGTCTTTGTACTGTACATGTACAGATTTCTTATTTTCCGAGGACAATGTTTTAACTGGAAATATTGTCTAGAAGCAGATGGGCTGAGTAGGTTTTGATGAACAAATGCTTATTGTTAGCTTCAGCAGCAAGAACAGTCATCAGTGAGTGTGAGTGCCATTGCTATTGAATGATGATGGGGTTTAGTATTTCTTTGAAGAGAAAAAGACTGGGTTGACTGAGGTTTAAAATCCAGTAGGATGCAAAGGTTTTATCTGCATAGTGAAGTTTCTTTTATTATTTTTTATTATTTTCTTTTATTAATTAGATGCATGCAAGCTTCCAAGTGTCTCTGAAGCATTTCTTAGGGCTTAATTTGATCACAGTCTTCAAAAATGTATTGTAGGGTCAGTTTTGCTTCCTTAGGAGTCGTTTAGTTTATGCTTTTCAGATTTAGACATTAATATTACTTTCTGAATGGGACACTGCCTTGTAACAGGGGGAGAACTGTTTCTTTTGGGAAACAATAGGCAGCATAAGGCAAACTTGGTATATAAGAAATAGTTTAGCTGAGAAACAAAGTCAGAATCATGGGCTAAATCACTGGGTGTGGAGTCACTGCAGTGGATGAAGACACCAGGCCTGTGGGGAAGGGTTGGTGCTTGGTCTGACCAGCCTGTGAGGACCAGTGTCCCAGCCCTGCTCAGCAGTGAGGAAACTGTGAAAGAGGTGCCCAAGTGGCCTTTGCATGTTGTGAAGTCCTGAATTTCTTTTCATGAAAGCATGCTCTTTTATATTTTTTTTTTTTCTGAAATCTGATTTCAACATATGATTTCATTCATATTTCATTCACTCAGAGTTCTATTTAGAGAAATAGGTCTCTAATTTATTATGTGAAATTTTAAATACATTTCTAGAGATCCAGCTACAGTTATGCCTCCTGGTTCTCTTCTATATTAATCCTACCAAAAAAAGGTAATTGGGTTAGTCAAGTGTGATTTACTTTTTACAAATCTGTACTGGCTCACAGGATTGTTGTGGTATGTTATAACCCTCTGAGGATGCCTAAATATAATTTCTAATATACAAGTTCAGTCTTACAATATAAATCTCTCTGAAAATAATTTCCTGATTTTGTTTTATACTAAGTGTGAAACAGAAAGGAAAACTCTTGCTTTAGAGATTTTTTAAAAGTCTACCCATTTTATAACTCTAAGAGGATTTAAAAAATCTTGCTAGATTGGGGTTTTTTTTGCTGCAGTTGCCAATATAGTGTCTCGATCAAAAGAAATCCAGGTTCATTTTGGTTGTATTAACATTTTGGGCACTCATGCAGTCAAAATCCATGTACTCTTTGACACTGGACTGACATAGTGGGAGCTACGATGAGGTGATATTTCTGATGTGAAGCTGTTCAGGAATGAAACGAGTTTCAGAGTCCCATGACCTGATCTTCTCTTTTGCCCTGTGCTCATGCTGGCCAGCTCTGTGCCTTTTGGGACTGCGAGGCGAGCAGGGATAAGACTACAGATGTTCCAGCTTCATGGGGAATATTTTACTTGCAGAGCTCTCTCATTATCTTTTTTCTCTGAAAAGTTAATTGCAAGTAGCATATGACTATGAACTCCTATGGCAGCTACCCACAGGAGAGGAGGGGGAAAGAAAGAGAATGAGAGGGCTACATACATACAGAGGGTACTTGTCTCTGATTTGTTGTCTCCCGATTCCCATGCATCGGCTGCAGGAGGCTGTGGCTGCCCAGCCCAGAGCAGTCTTCAGAGCCACCCACATTTTGGTGGGCTGCCCCTGGTGCCCTGCCACGAATCCAGGCAGTAAGCCAGATTTTCTGCCTTTACCTCCAGGGTTTGTGCTACTGAGGAGGTGCAAACCAACTGGAAATCCTGCAGATAGGAGAGTGAAGATTTTTTCCATGCTGAAGAGAGAAGGGAGCTCACCCACAATCCAGATAAGCTGCAGCGAGCTCTGGCTGCCACACCTGCCCAGCAGGAGGGTTTCAGCTCCCTGGTAGGGGGGACGGCTCCAAAGGGTTAAATCACCTTTGTTCTCACTCTCTGGACATACTTGAGCTGTTGCTGGGGATCTAGCTGCCCAAGATGAAAAGATCACAAGCTCACATTGTTCTTAACTAGCAGCGTTTCTCTGTAATTCTCTAATTCAAAGCAGGCTTTGCTCACTTTTGTGCTTTCTTTACAAGCCACGATGATGATAGGATTTCCAAAATCAAAGCTGAGTGCTGAACTAAATTAAGAGGGAAAAAGCCACACTGCTGGACTGAAGGAGAGCAGAGGATAATTGTAGAGGATCCTCCCAGCCGGTTTGGCAGTGGTGGTGGCAGAATGGTTTTCTTCGATCAAACTTGTTTTATTTTTATTGTAAAATAAACATTTTCTGGGCATCAGATGGCAATTACTCACTCTGCCCCTCCAGGGATGAGGTTGCACCAACTGCACATCACAGAGGCAGGCAAAGCTTTCCCATTTAGATTAAAACTTACATCAAACAAAGCAAACTTTGCAGCTTGGTGTTTGTTCCTCTCAAGACTGGCTCACACAATTTCTCTAAACACTAAGTCTGTATTAACACATGGGGCTTTGAACTTTGATTTGATGGATAAACTGCTCTTCAACTTTTTGCCCCAGTATGACAATAAGGCTTATTCCACACTCCTTTACCTTCTATGTGGGAAAACATGTCAGCTGGCGCAGGCCAATCTGTTCAATAACTCCAAGTACAGTATTCCTAAAAGTTAATTAAATGGGGTAGTAAATTTATTATAAAATAACTTATTATTAGTGAAGGTCACTCACCCTGGCAGAACATAACAAAAAGTGTAATTAAGCTATTTGAAAAATAATGTGAAATTGAACCTAGAGGAACAGTTATCTTTTGGATCTAAATTTGAACTGCACAGCTCTGCTCACAGACAGGGTGATCGTAAAGTCAGAAAGATGTGATTTCTCAGCTACTTAAGGTTATCTTACCTAACCGTGTTCAACTCACACGGAAAATAATCAAGTGGTATGAAAAGATACATTAAAAGCGAAGCTTTCCATGAAGTTACAGCTGCCCTGTTAACACCTGTTTCCTGCTTCACAGGGAGAAAAGAAAGTAAAGCAGTTTAAATGCCACTTCAGAGTGACTGGTATGCTAAGTAATGGTTACCATTTCACTTTGACTATGCTCTTGTTAATTAACTCCCACAATTAAAGAAAACAGAAATTCAATAACAGGAAATAAAGAGTTCTTAAGTTATTAAATGCTGTACATCTGTGAAATCTGTCTGAGAAATACGGTTTCAATACTCGATTTAGCATTTAATAGTTCTTTATTAAGCTTTGGGAATGGAAACAAATCTTCTTTGACCTACAAAGCCAGTATAAGCCTATTTTAAATGTTTTGAAGATAAAGGAAGGAAAAATACTGTCTGCATGTTAGACTTAAAATGTTATGTGCAAAATCATGGCCGGTAACGACAGTGAAATAAAGTAAACAATCTAGACTTGTACTGGCTGATGACCAAGATCTGTGACTTCTGGCAGTGCAGTGGTCTCACTGTATTCTTGTCTGTTTGTTTTGTCCTGCCAGGGCAGCTGTCTCTCGTTTGTACTTGGGTGAGTGCTTGAGACCCATCTCTGAACAGGCATTGCTCACACCCAGAGCAGATGGACAGATGGATGGATGAGGGGATGTTAAGAAGCACCCAACCTGGGGCAGTGTCCATCAGGGAGCAGGTCCTGCCATGGATCACACCTGGCTCACACCTCCCTGCCACATCAGCCATTGGTGATGTCTTTGGTCATCTGTGCTGAGTCACTGTCAGGAAATCTACTTAACACCTAAACAGAAAATCATAAATTATCCAAACTGTCTAATTAAGCAACTTACTTTGGGGTTTTTGTATGTGTTTTTTTTTTGTTTGCTTGTTTGTTTTCCTGTGATGATCAGGGAGGTGTATTGTCTTATTTATCATCCAGGCTGCCAAGTCTACAGCTCTGCAGATTCCCAGAAGAGAGGGTGTGTGATGCTATTTGAGTGCATGGCAGTGACCTCAAGCATATGCACTTTGGCTGTTTCGTTCTAGCACTGTTTTATTATGTTTTCCTGAAGGTTACATAGAATAAGCATTTGACTCCAGAAGCATTTGAACAGTGGCTCGGGGAAACTGGCTATTTTTACCAATATGAAGAAGTATATTAAATACTGTGCTTGGATAGCACATACTGAACACAGCCATGGGTGAAGTTCTCTTCCAGGGATTTTTTCCAGCTTTCTCCATGGCAAAAGGCACCCATTTACTTCCACATTCTTCAAATTCCAGTGTTTACTTCCTTTGTATATTAGTGATTTTTTTAAACCAAAAATATTTCTGGCAATGTGCCCTTGTGCCCTTGCAGCCAAGAAGGCCAATGGCATCCTGGGGTGTATGAGAAGGAAGGTGGTGAGTACATCGAGAGAGATTCTCCTCCCCCTCTACTCTGCCCTGGTGAGACCGCATCTGTCCAGTTCTGGGCCCCTCAGTTCAAGAAGGACAGGGAATTGCTTGAAAGAGTCCAGCACAGAGCCACAAAGATGATGGAGGGAGTGGAGCATCTCCCTTATGAGGAGCGGCTGAGGGAGCTGGGTCTCTTTAGCTTGGAGAAGAGGAGACTGAGGGGTGACCTCATTCATGTTTATAAATTTGTAAAGGGCGAGTGTCAGGAGGAAGGAGCCAGGCTCTTCTCAGTGATGTCCAATGACAGGACAAGGGGCAATGGGTGCAAGCTGGAGCACAGGAGGTTCAACCTGAACATAAGGAAAAACTTTTTAACTGTGGGGGTGACAGAGCACTGGACCAGGCTGCCCAGAGAGGTTGTGGAGTGTCCTTCTCTGGAGACATTCAAAACCAACCTGGACGCGTTCCTGTGTGACCTGGTCTAGGTGATCCTGCTCTGGCAGGGGCATTGGACTGGATGATCTATCGAGGTCCCTTCCAACTACTAATATTCTGTGATTCTGATTCTGTGAATAGGCTGTAATGTTAAGTGCTGTTTG
Source organism: Mesitornis unicolor (assembly GCF_000695765.1). NCBI lineage: Eukaryota > Metazoa > Chordata > Aves > Mesitornithiformes > Mesitornithidae > Mesitornis > Mesitornis unicolor. The sequence goes on along the minus strand of NW_010174379.1, from coordinate 166,884 downwards.
TGTTCTGTATGTATTACCTGGACGCACGTCTCTGACAATAGTTGAAATCTGCATTAGCTTACCTTTCTTACACTCTACCTGTTTTTGACTATTAGAGATGACCAACAAAGACGTAGTGAGTTTATTTTTTCCTCCTCTGTGTTGTCTAAAAATGTCCCCTTTGCATTAGAAGTCCAGACCTAATCTGCCCTTGAAAATGCTATAGGTTGCTCTAGGAATGAAACAATTAAACCCAGCAGTCCCAGGAAATAGGAAATTATTCTTATCCTACTGTGTTTGCAAATGCAAACAGCTGGTCCTTAAATCCAGAATCATGGAAATTGCACCATTTATTGTTTTTTGTTCCATGTGTTGTTATTTGATTCAGCTATGTTCATGTGCCTTTTTGTTCTTTTATTTTTTAAACACTAGCAACATGTGAACTATGAAAATGTTTATGATGTTTCCATGGCTAGTCCAAGTTTACCTAGAAGTGTTTAGTACATGTTTTACCAACATTGTAAGTATTTGATGTAAACAGATAGAAATGGCAGTAAAAATACTGTCTTGAGTACATCAGACTAACCTGGGCTATTAATGCACCATATTGAACCATGAAGGTGACAAAGATTTCATCATTCCTGTATAGGTACAACATATCTTGTAAAGTTAATTGTTTACATCTTTTTCTTAGGTCTATGGTAATTCATGAGATTAGAATATTTAAGTAAATATATCTATTTAAAAAAAAGGAAGTTATTTTTCAACCTGCATGGAATGCATGTTACATTGACATTGAGTTACAGTTTTTTAGACCTCACATGAAATGTTTCAGACACCACTACCATATGCATTTATACTCAGAACTCAGCCTGTGAAAGCATTTGAGATAAAAGTCATCAGGGCCCAAAAAACAATTCACAGATTTAAAGAGCTGGTGCCCACAAGCAACCATCCAGACTGCCAGTCTGACGTGATCTCCTATATCCACAGGCTGCAGATTTCTTTCATCCTAGAAGACAACTTCATGTAGATTTCTGACACACACAGGCACAGACACACACGCTGGCCCAAGTCTCATTGCAAAGGCCCCAAGTGGTGATGAGCCTACCACCTCCAGTAAGTCAGGCCAAGTTTAGTTAAGCTTCCTCATTGGCAGTCACTGGTTCTTACGTGGTGACAAGAGCGAGGAAGCCCTTGGCTTTCCTATGCTGTCTGTGAGCAGCATCAGATGGTCTCCCCACTTTCGAGTGTCTTTGCGATGGATGACACAATGGTTGTGATGGATGACTCCACCACGGTTGAGTTCCCTTGCAGCTTCTTCATTGCTGAAGCGATCACATTGACCTGCTGTGAGCCTCCCTTGTTACTGCCCCCATAGCTTCTGTATCTGACCTGCTGCCCACACCAGTGCATTGCACCGGTGAAAATACTGACATAGCAGAGATCATGAGAGAGATGGATTTTTAATCTCGGGTGTGCCCATTATGTTTGTATAATTATTTGAGTTAAAATTTAGTGTAGTACCAAACCAAACACTTTGGAGAATTTCAAATAAACTGCATCAGTCAACATGGTTGTCTTTATGAAGAAGAAATGCCATTTTCTCCAAAACAGGAATGGTTTGTTTGACAAGATCCATACTCCATGAAACCTTACACGCCAGTGTTGGTTCTGTATTACTCTCATAATCTTTTTCATAGAGAACTTGTTCTGTTATTTTGCTTGGGTAGAGAAGCAATGTAGTAGTTCCTGGGTAGATTCTCCCTTCCTTTTTCAGTCTTGGAAAATTAAGAATGTATCAAAGCCAGGGGAAATGCCAATGTGTTTATTCCTAAAGTATTAATTCCAGCAATTTCCCAGTCTTTAGGACCCATTGGGGTAAGTTATTTGGTCCTTTTGATCTGAGAATATTTAATTTTAGTAGATTCTGTCTTGAATCCTCCTTCATGAAGGTAATTAGCTTTCCAGGGCATGTATGTCCTAAGAGTTGAATCAGTTCTCCCACTTTGTTCTTAAGGCAAAAGCATCTATTAAATATCCACAGACCCTTTGTTTGAGCTCCTTTTCTTCCTAACACATTTCATACACTGCATTATTAATGCCACTGATGACTGAATTTTCATTGATTTCTTTACCTTTTGCCCATTTTATCAGTGGGCTCCAACTTCAATTTGTACCTCATGTGTTGCTATTAACTTTTCTTTTATATTCTATATTATATTATATTATTTTTCACTTCCGTTGTTCTGTTCAGGTCTCCTTCTACCCAGGATGTTTTTGTGGCCAGAGTAACTGTTTTTCCCCTCTCTCTCCAGATTGTCAGTCTGGGTGCATCCAGTAGTATGTCCTTGAGCAATTTCCAGCTTTTGCTAATATTTCCCACTTCAAATGATGTACGTTGCAATGGCAATGAATCAGGAACTGACAGACAGAATTAAAACCAGTGTTCAGCCCTCCTCAAATTTGTAGAAGTAGTAATGGAATAAACAATGTCAGAATAATTTAATACTGAGAGAAGTAATTGAATTAAAGCCCTTTTGTGTACATAATGTCAAAATGCATAAAAGAAAGTAAGAAACCCATATGTGGAAAGGAAATACAGATTTTCAACAAAATCAGTTTCAGAACATGCAATTTTCCTACAAATTTTCCTGTTTTGTAAATGCAGACAATTACTCACTTTCTTGCATAAGACACAGCTGACGGCGAGATGTTCACTCTCTGGTTGGGCTAAGACACAATGCTCAGTCTGTGTTGCTGCATCTGGGTTTTAGTGCCCAAAGGTCTTAGATGAACCCTCTTTTAGGCTGCCATGAGCTACCCCTGGAACTGGCTTCCTCAATGAACTTCACTGTGCTTGATGTTATTTTATTTACTCTCAATAGCCAGCCCAGTTTAGGTGCATATGGCTGACTGGGAGGAGTCCCATCTGCGGGGAATGCTGCAATGGGAGGTGGCATAGGGCCACTGGCCACATAACTGCCAAGCCACATGGTGCCAAGCACAGCACTGAGCTTGCAGCCAGGCTGGGAGGCAGCACGGAGCTACAGCTCAGGCAGCTGCTCTGAGCCCTCCAGACTCTCAAGGAATCACTCCTCAGATCTAGAGGAACTGAGATGCCTTGGGACCCATAAAAGTGAGGCTAAAGCCTGGCAGGAAGCTTTGAGACAGCTGAAGTCAGGCTTAGGGATGCCACTGATGCATTGTTATTGGACCTGAGACACAGGGTGTCCATGCCACTTTGGTCCTTGAGGAGGCCTCTCAGCACTGGGCTGTGGTCTGGCTGGCACCATGAAAAATATAGGATGCTGAATAATTTCATAATCATTTGTAACATAGCTGGTGCTCTCACCTCGGTATCCAGAATCCAAATTCCAGCCCAAGAAGGTACCTGAGGGACACTCTCCAGTTCTTCAAAGATGTCCATCCACATCCTGCAACATGTTGGTTGCCTGAGGTGCATATTACATCCACACAAAGGATGTTTATCAGGGAATGTCACCTTTCCTTGTGGCCAACTCCAACACAGGAGTAGCACTGTAGACTGAGGTGTGGGAAACTGCCCCAAAAGCACGCCTGGAAGTCTCCTACCAGCTTCCCACCACTACCCAATTTAAACACCAGTTTTTTACTTCCGTGTGAAAGTCCAGATATTTTTCCTCATCTGTGCTCCCTTCGGTTAGGAGTAGGGGAATATCTTCATACAGGCAAAAGTCACATATTGCTGAAAAGAGACCACAGAGATGGAATGGAGATAGACATGACTAGAAATGAGAGTTCACTGAGATTATTATAGAACAGTGGTCATCCTATGGCTAGAGCAGGTCTGGATGCTGTGAAGCAGCTTGGGTGGAAGAGACTTTACTCTGGAATGAACACAGAGCAGAAATTACAGATTAGATCTGATAACACTGTGCTCAAAAGGGGACAGAAATATCACAGAGATTCTCGGACGCAAACTGGAATATTATCACCCCAAAACCTTTAGAAATGCCTATGTTTGTGATGAGTGTTTGTGGTTAGAGATGTATTAAGAATAATGTGCTTTTTTCCCTCTTGTAATTTGTCATTTAGTGGATATCTCTGACCTTTTTTCATACTGAGATTAAACAGGCCTCATTTCTTTTAACATAGGCTATTATCTCTGTAGCTTTTTACGTTAATTTTCCTATAAATATTGATGTTTGACAGCTAGCTTTTCAAAGCAATTATTTTCTTTCTATATATATGCATTTGATGATGTAAAAACGTAATTCTTAAAAATAAAAAGAATATTGAACATATTTAATGATTTTCTCATCTTTCCTTACTATTTTGCTGTGTTTAAGTGTGAAGTTATGTTGAATTTAACTCCATAATTAAAATATTTTACCATGTACAAAACAAATGCCATGATCATTACTGTAATGCACACTGTCCATAACTAATTTTCTGGTAAAGTATGGGACATAAAATCATAGCAAAGTGGGTTATTTAATCAACAGATCAAGCATATGGATGGAAAATGGGACACATGTTTCCAGGACTGTCACTGAATATTTTCTCTGTATCTTGTGAAGAAGTTACAGGCACCCCCTCCCCACCCCTCTGTTTTTAGGGAAGTTTTGAGGCATACCAAACCAGAAATGCCTACTGTAGAATGTCAAAAGACAGCATCAATTTCACTAATGGCAGGCACTTTGTTTTCAGGTTTTCCTTTAAGAACCAAAGACTACATTAAATACTATGTGCTGCCTGTGGCTACAAGCCAAAAGGAAGCCCACATGACATTTAGTGCCCTTGTCTGCAGGCTGATAAGAGAGTTTGGATTCTCTAAACTCTTTAAGTGCTCAGTGTCAAGCTGGAATTCGGTAACTGCAGCCCGAACAACTCACTTTATTTAAAAAGGCACACTTAGCTCTAAGAGGTTTCCAAGCACTCTAATGCTGGAGTATTTGAACAGAGAAATAGTGTGCTTTTAAAAAAAAGCTTTTTATTTTGCAACTTTATGTTCTTCATCTTGTTCAAATATTATTTACTTTAGAATTCATCTGATAGACTCATAAAGTTAAACATGCTGCTCAATAAAATGGGACAGGGCTCTAACAAGCCTCAGGAAACTTTAAAAATGTTTAAAGTGTTTAGAGTTTACTATATCGCAGAGTAAATTTTGCACAGTTTGAATGTATGCTCTGAGATCACATAAAAAGATGAGATAAAATTCCTACCAAGATTCCTATTCCTACCCAGTCATTTGACCTACCCAGGCCTGTGGGTTTGTAATGTTGTGCTAAAGAGCGTCTGCGCTTGCTTCTGCCCAGGAGCTGTGGGGTTGTGATAACTCTGCATTCAATTGTGCTGCAATGTCTCTGCGGGATAATCCCAAATATCACTGCAGCAAGCTCTTAGTCCACCCCAGATAGGAACTCAATTGCCTGGTCTTTGTCTTACCTACAGACATGTGACTACAGCTCCTGTCTCACAAGGGGCACTACTACCTCTTGCATGGAAGGAGATCATGCTCCTTTGGCTGCTTTCCTCTCCATCTGCTGTTGCAGAGTCATGGCAAGGAGAGGGGGATCAGAGCTGCTTGGTGGGACTTAGCACAGAATTACACTGCATCCCTAATTCCTTTCACTAATGAGCATTTCAGTGAAACATGCTGTGCTTATAGGGTGGAATAAGCATCTTCCAGCGTCTTCCAGTGAATTAATAGAAAATTCATTTTTTTTTTCCAGAAAACAAGCTATTTTTGTGCCTGATCTCTGCAGGAAGAAGAGAATTTACAGCTAAAAATTAAAAATAAGGCACCATCTGAGACTGACAATAATTTATTCTTCAATGGAATTCCTAAATCCTAATGTATATGCTTTGTACCTCTGTTTTTACCTGCAGAGGGTTGTCTGTCAGCAAATTCAAGTCATCTCATTCATCTCCTTCTCCAGTTCTACACCAGTGAGACTTAGGGCATGGAACAATTCCTCTGGCTTAACACTAGCATCTTTAGGGATCACACAAGATGGAAGAGGATTTTAAATTACTTTGCCTCCAGTGTCGTAGCACCTAGTGCATTGTCTGAAAGACAAATTCCATATACCAAAGTGTGTGAAATGGTGCTATAGAGGGCACAGGAGATGTTAATCCACCGGAGGTGAGCCTTCCCACCTCCTGGAGGTGTAGATGCTGGCAGCTTCACCAAGGACACTGAAAAGAAAAGCTTTTTACCTGTATCAGAAGCAAGAGAAATGGAAGCAATGACATAGGATCATTATTTGAAAGAGAGATAGTAATGATGTAGAATAAAATATTCAGTAAAACCCAATATTTTCCATTTAGGAAAGAGCAAGATAATGAGCTACTACCAAGAGGATGATAAGTGATTGCAGTCTGTTAAATACTAAGTAGGCTGATGGACAATAGCTATTAGAAATAAATATTTTGAATAACTGGCACATTAAAACTTTCATTTGTTAGTGCTTATTTTATATAATCTTGAAATACCATGTTAATTTCAAAAGTGCCAAAGAAAGTTAATTTGATAATATTTTAAAAGATATCTGGATGGGTTGGACAGCTATTAATATGAATTTCATATAATGGAAAGGCTGATGCTAAATTCAATTACAAAAATTGCCCAGAGCTGTTAGTCTGTTTTAATATGATACAATTTGAATGTTCCAGTTAGGATCAAAACTATACAACAAAAGGAGAGGTTATGTCCTAAAAGCAATATTTATGAAAATTATTTAGGGTTTCTGTGGTTGAAAACAGCTCAGTATAGCAGGCCTGTAGAGTTAGGATATCTAACATGACCTAACATGACCTGAGTATAAGGAAGAGCAGTGAAAAGATCAGAAAGGGGGTTATGAATCTAAGCATAGAATTGATTGTGCCACTCCTGCAAAGCCCTTCCCAGGTCTAATGACTTCACAGGCTGCAGAAAAGAGCCAGAAAAAGATTTTGGAGATTGAGACAATACCTTATAATTAGGTACTTTAAAGTGTTCATTCTGACTGGTTATTCAGAAGAAAGACAGAGATTGCATGACCATTTTGTTCAACTATGTTCATAGGACATTCAAGGGCTCTTGCAAAGCAAAGCATTGAAAGGGGAGAGAGAAACACAAATTGTTCTGTGAGGATGACCATATTGTAGAACAAACTTTCAGGGCAGATAGGGTATTCCTATGTCTCAATGTCTTCTGTACATCAGCTTTGAAGTAGAGGCAGTAGAGGCAGTACATGTTAATGCTGAGTGTAAATTGTGAACAACCCATTTGTGTTTCACTAGATACTGCCATTGGATGGCCACCTGCATACAAACATCCCTCTTCCTGTGGAACGAAGGGTGGGATACTGCATACAGAGAGGTGATAACATGGTTATCCCAAGGGAAAAATAGAGAGCAGGAGCCAGAGTGAACTTAGAAGGGGAAGTCACATTGAACTAAATACTCAGTTAAATCCATGATCTGTAACAACCAGTGGAGTTACACCAGTTTAAAATATTTTAAAGCTTCTTCTTGAGAGCCAGGTTTGAAGGGCAAGGACAGCTGTTGTGTGAAAAAAGCTCTCCTCCTTGTCAGAGGTCTGTCCACGTGTTCACCCCAGTGCACGGTGGTTGTTCCCTTCCCCTGGGTGGCTTCCACGGCCAGGCACGAAGTGAAGTGTGCTGCCTCCAGGGAGCAATGGCTGTTGGATGCGGGATGTTGATGGTACGACCTTGGAGGCCCTTTTGTGTGGGTAGATTTGGTGCTTGTTGCTCAGAAAGAGTCAAGCCATTTTACACATCTGACAGGAGCTCTGAAATTTTGAAGTTTGCAGTCTCCCTTTCAGACCTGGAGGAGATCTTGCATGCCCCGAGATTTTTCTAACTGGATCAGCTGCTCTAATAAAACATATTATTTCTCCCTGCAAACATCACCTTACTTGTTTCTAGCTCTTTAAAGTGTATATTGTGTGAGGATGTGTAACACATGTACAGGAATTTGATTAAAGCCATGAGGTTTTTCTTCCGTTTGTAAATTCCATTGTTTGGGGTTTGTTTGGGGTGGTTTTTTTGGGTCACAAACCATGAAGTAACTCAATTTTTGGAGAAATTTGTCCAGGATTCCTGAAAAAATGTGCAGACCTGAAGCATACATCTGGATTGAGTTGAGACCTTGAAATAAAACTGCAAACCACAATAATTTCTTGCGGTTTCTAGTAGCTCTGGTATTAATATCACCTGGAAGGTATATAACGTACCTCTGGGCTGCAAAGACAGATCTGCAGCAGTACTCAGGACTGCGATCAGACCACCAGCAACTCAGTAACCTCTGCTCTAAGCAAGGTGCCCCGGAAGAAACCACCAGTGATGCAGCTCTAGAGAGCAGGATAAATGCTTCTTTAACAATATTTACACTGTGTAGTAAATAGACAGTTCCAGAAGTAAGAGAGAAAATCTAGAACAGCATAGAAATCCCAGCATCCTTAGCTAGCTGCTCTAAAATTTCCTGTCAGTGTAATTTTTTTCTGTTTGGTGCTCTAAGTTCAGAAATCTTGCTTCCCATACAGTTTGTTTTCTCGCTTCCAGGCTTACAATGTGGGCTGGATATGGAAAACATTTCTTCCATTTCTGTGCTAGAATAGCACAGGCTTAATCTACAAGTCTGATTCAAACACTCTTACACTCCATCACTGCACAGAAAAAAGCAAAAATTTCTGATTAAACAACAACAAAAAATAAATTCTAATTAAAAATCCAGCAAACAAAATGCATAAATAAATTAAAACATTTAAAGAGTGACAAAGTAGTTGTATAGTGTCTTGTGTTCATGTGCTATGACAAATTTAGGTTATTCCAGAGGGATAATTAAAATACTGAGTTTGTAACACACACTGAAGGGACTCAATGAAAGCCAAACTGTCCTCTGAAAAATGGGATTTCTAAAATCACATCTTTTGGGAAAAAAGGTAGGATGCATTGCTTAGGCACTGTCATAACAGGCTTTTTGGCACTGTCATAACAGGCTTTTTGGCTAAGCCCATTCAACTGGAATCCCTACATAGACAGCAATTTTAGGATGGGCTAATTCACCCTTTAGTGAGACCCACCCTTGCTGTAGCAGGAGCATGTTGAATCAGACCCTGTATTTTAGATGATAGCTGCCTTTAGGTGTGATGGATGCTATCAGACATACTTACAGGTTTGGACCAAACTTGTTTTACCCCTGCTTCTCAATGTCCTCCTTTCTAGATCACTAATACTACACAGATGAACTTCAGATTTTTGAAATATAAAGTAATTGATGACTGCTGGTGGCTTTTGGTAGTATAAATAAATTGTAACACTATTTTTGCATTGGCTCTAGTAGAAAAGCTGCAACATATATTTCAAACCTCTTTGCCATACAAAAAGCTGTGTTATAACTTCCCTAGTTCTTAAACCTGAGTGAAAACTCACCTAAATGTGTAACAGAATCAATCTGCAGTGAGTATTCAAAGACATGCACGTGTGTCACACCTGCCAAAATCATACAAGTGCCAATGGGCACTTCTCTGTGCAAACTGTGTGTGTTGGCATGCAATGGGCTGCTTCAGAGTCAAAAAGTGCCACCCTCAGTTTTCATACCAGGAGTATCTCTTTCTCCTTAGGTGGTGATTTTAGAAAACAAAATAAATTGTCTCTGTCTGCAAAATTATACTGGCTAAACAACTGTACCTCAGTTCAGAAAGCAAATTAGAAAAGAGCAAATTGAAATTTGGGATGAAAATAGACTTTCAGGACTGTCACTTCTGCCACATTTTTTCCCCCAATTGCATATTTTAATTATAGAGCTATTTATCCTTTTGTTGTGCAAATGACTGATCTATCCCATTCTTTCTCATACTACAAGGAGATCTCAGAGTAGCAGATGTGGGCTTTCACTACTCACAAGCTGGTCAAGAATGAGCCTCTTCCCATCTGACAGGAGAGAGGTGTGAAGGTCTCTGCTGTGCTCCTGAACGTGAAGGACGCATGTAGCAGGGCAAGAGCAGAGATGTGGTGACTACATTTCATCACATCACAGGGGTGCAGCAGTTTATTATTACAATGCAGACATTTCAGAGCAAAGAGGTACAATAGCTGAGTTTCTGATGGAAACTTCTTATTTTCAGAATTACACCAGTACTGGGTAATGGCTCACCAAAAAAAAAAAAAAGCATTCCTTATTTTCTTCCATCTTCTGTAGCAAATTCAAAAATTAAATAACTCTGACTTTTCTTTCCTGGTCACAAGAGAACTGGTTTTTAATGATGCATAAGAGAGACACAGAAATCTTTTGAGCTGACAGATATCCACTATTTCTTTAAAAAATAGAAATCTCCAAAGGAAAAATTCTCTTACTTCCCCCAAATGTGTCAGATTATTTCCTCTATTAGTTTCTAATATCTCCCCTGATTTACCAGCACAGCGTCACTAATTAATCATGAGAGAAAAATCCATGTGGATTCTCCATGTACAGAATATGATTTTTGATCTCCATTCACCCTTCACAGAAGCTCTGGAGTATTTTTTTTAATTTATTTTATTTCTAATTCTAGGATTCCATTTCAAAACTGGTTCTACAAAGCATTAGTGGTAAAGGTGAGAAGCACGCAGAAAAAACATTCTGCATAGCAGTGAAATGTGTGTAAGTTGCGCCCTGATGTTGAGGAGGGCTGTGTGCTGGCTGGACAGGGCAGGCACCACAGTGCTGCGGGCACTGCTGCGTTCAAGTCCCCGCTACCCTGCAACAGCCTCTGCTCTGCTCTGGGATGACCAGAACAGCCGATCAATAGTAACACAACTCAGGCTCTCTTTTCTCACTTAACAATGGGCTTTCGTCCAAAAGACTACCAAGGCATGGTCTTAGGTCGGGGAGTCAGAAGAACCAACTTAATTTCTGGCACAGAATTTCTCTGATGCAGAGCAGACAATAGATTTTTGCTTCACTGTTCCTTCACCTGCAAAATAAAGGCAGCACCACAGAGGCATGAAGGCTTCAAAATGTTTGTCATAATGCTGCAAAGGTGCTCTTATTTAGGAGGAGTATCTCCTCTTCTTCCAGGTGGATGAAATTCAACTTTTCAGACATGCTTTTGCAGTGCTGCCAGTGAGAGACTTGCCCCTGATGGGTAGGAACCCCATTTGCTGGCTGCTGAGACTGATTCTCTGGTGTCTTACATCAGGTACAACTTTTTACTCACCATGCAAGTACATGTCTTATGATACTTATAGTATGGGGTGACAGGCGAGGCAACTAAGGCAGCAGGGAATGAGAACTGCTGAGATTTGGAGCTGGGTTTATGGCAGTGGAATTGCATTTCTACAGCCACTATATACTGAGAAGCACTTGGGAGTGTTTCCAAGTATGTAGTAGCTGGAAACAAGGAGTAAAAACTTTCCAGAAGCCAGAAACCATTGATTTCAGTCAAAGGATTTTTTCCTAAAACGTACAGCCTGCTAGAGAAGATTTCCAGTAGTCATTAAAGGTGCCCTAGAGGTTACAAGAAGCGAAGTGTGAATTAACACTAATACGGGATATTGCATCAAGTGAGATAAAACACAGATTCCCTCTGGCTGAAGTAATGATAAGCTTGTCTTCTAGGAAAATAATTCTGTGTATATCTTGCAGGTGCTTTCTTCAACTAAACAAAAACTTGGAGAGAGATTTCTTTAGTGTTCTGAAGATACTTAAAGGCAGTAACATTTAGGTGATGTAAAATGCCTAATGAAAATCTCCAACTCATGCTCAAGAAAGTCTTTGAAGTAAGAATAGCAGCATTTTATGATTCTGAAGGCGTATAAATTAGTATAAATAGACATCTATTTATAGATGCACAGGGACAGGATGGGGATATATATTTGGAAAATATATTCAATAGAATATAATGACATATTATGCTACACAAACAAATTCTCTCTTTACCATGTGCTATAAAAAGTTGTTCTTTGATGCCTCCTGAAGCAAGAGACATTCATTTAGCTCACTGTGTTTCTTGTCCTGCTAAACAGAGAGACGTCCAACTGCCTCACAGAGGAGAAGTCATTGCTCCTGCTGTTAATGAAACAGGATTCACAACCATTTCCAGACCAGGAGGAGGCCAATAATTTTGATGATCTGTTTTCTTTACTTACATTCTAAGTGATTTGGTTTAAAAATATTTAAGTGTCTCTTGTTGCTCAAGTTTGGATTTTGTCTTTTGGAGGAGGATGGTTAGCTACCATGAGTGCAGAACATCTCCAGCTGTTGCTTCTCTGAAGCCAGGGAGCCCTTTTAATTTAATTTATTTATACACCCTTCCATCCACCCTGAGCTCCTGCACTGATGGAGAAGGGAAGTGCTGCTTCTGTCGGAGAGAGTAGATACCCCTGATCCTCACCTCGGGAATCAGATTGCAGATACTCAGCATGGTGAAGTGCTGGTGTCTTGAGGAGTGGGAAACAAGGGGTGAGTCCCCCCTCCAGCTTCCTCATGCTTCCCTCCTCCTCCTCATGCACTCACCACAGGGTGGTTTGTCCAAAGGAAGCTTAGTAAGTGAGGCACTAGAAGTGGGGATTTATCTCCTCTTTCCATCAAGTCTGACTGAAAGAGGCTGCTGCTTGACTAGTAGTCCTGCAGGAAACTTTCTCTGTGGCGGCTGCTGGTTTTAATGAAGGAAGTCAGTACATTGCTTTGATGACATCTGCTTCTGTTTTGCTCCCCATCATCCCCAGCAGAAGCTGATAGGCTCAGCCCTGAGTAGCAGACATCCTCTGGATACTGGCAAGCATAAATTAAGGTCTCTGCCTAATCACAGACTATGAACCTCAGCGTTCCTCTGGTATTTTTTTTCAATTTATAATTCATAGTACAGCTGCAGTGTGCTGCTTCTGAGACAGACTCACTTAGAAAAACACATTTCTCCATATTCCTTGCCTTTCCACCAACTGTGCCTTTAGGGGGACTCTGTGGGAGGCTTCTGGGGCCTAAGGGTGAACACAGTGGCAGAGCCCACCAGGATTTCAGAAGGGGGATCTGCAATCCTCCCTGGGAACTGAGATGCCCTGGAGCTTGTTGGTTTTGTTTGTGCCCATGAGACCAAGGAGAAATGGCTGGGACAGGGACATATGCTGCATCTTCTGCATGGGGGACCAGTGCTACAAAACCTGTGGAAAAATGAAAGTTCTATCTCTGATATTTACCAGGAGCTTTCTCACAAGATGAGTCTGATGTGCAGACAGATGAAGGAGCTGACTTATAGTTGGGTATGAGACATAACAGATGTGCCCCTAACATGTCACTGAAATCAAACACAGTTCTCACCTGCATATCTGTCACATCTGCCTCCATGCCCATGCTTTACTGCATGGACTGAGACTTATCTTTTAGTTTCCTAGTGCCTGTTATTTTATTTTCTTTCTTATTTTTTTAGGCTGCTCTGTCTTCTCTATGGACTTTCTTTCTGCTCTCGTACTTTTTCTGAG
>NW_010174379.1:146080-153423 GCF_000695765.1 Mesitornis unicolor | reverse complement strand
CTCTTTCATTCTCTTTTCATCTTTCCTCTCTCTCTCTCTACTCTCCCTCCACTTCAAAGATAATTTTAAAAGTAAATATAAAATCAACTGCTTCTGAATCTCTTTCCTCACAGACCTCCTTGTCCCTATCATTGTGTCTGACCCCCTCATTGACAGGCCATCTGCGACTGTCCCTTTTGCCTGCAGTGCAGAGCTAACTTTTGTCCCTTGTAACCCTGCTCAGATGAGAAATGTACTCTCATCATTGCTCTAGTCAACTTTCTTCCCAACTGGTCAGCTTCTGCCTGCTTCCCAGCTAAACCAGTTGAACTCTTTTTGCTGGTTCTCAGTGCAGACCTGCAGTTTCACTGGGAACACATATGCTCCTCTGTCTCTTCTAATTACTGGATACATCCAGTCTTTGTTCCACTGCCCTCACATAAGGCTTCATGAGCAGCAATTATCTCAAACCATTGTTTTAAAATCTCTTGTCAGTTTGTGAGGTACAGCTCCAGACATGCCACATCTAAAACATCAGCTTTGCCACAAATATGTAGTGTAAGACAGAGGCAGTAACCCAGCTGCTCTGTATCAGCTCTGTATACTCATTCCTCCACGCAGTCGCTGTCACCTCATTTCCACCTTGTCCCAGTCTCCTCTTGGCCTTCTCAGAGCTCCCATAGGCTCTCAGGTGCTAATCCCCTTTGTGGTTTCGCTCCTCCCCATAAGCCCTCAAGGACCAGAGAGGTAAGGTGTTCAAAGGCAGCGTGGTCTGTGGGGCAGTAGAAGAATGGGGCAGAGGCACTAGGCTTTCCTGAACCCATTGCCATTTTTCAAGTGACTTGAAATGGATTTCCTTCCAAGTACTTGTGCAGTCTCCCCCCTTGAGCTGATGAAAACTACTTTTGTCCTTTACGTTCTTCCACAAGGACTTCCACAGCTCTGCAGCCCTACAGTTTTGTCTTTGTGGAGTCGGCTGTCCTAATCCCAAGGCCTTGCTCCTCCATATGAAGTGGTCAACTCAAGGACCAAGATTTGGCATGTGAAACCAGGACGGTTTTCATGGTGTTTTATTTTTTTGTTTTTAGCTGCACTAAACTTCACCTGACATTTGATACAGTCTCAAGAGATGCTTCTGCAACTTGTAACAACCTGCCCTTATTACTTTAAGCAACTTTGTATCATCTTTGACCTTTATTTCTCACTGCTCATGCCCTTTTCCATGTTATTTATGGGTATTTTGAACAGAACAGAACTCAGTGCAGATCCCTGGAATTTCCACTGGCAACTTCCCTCTATTGAGTAAAATGACCATCTTTTCTGTGCTCTGTTTCCTACCTTTTCCTACCATTCTCTGCTCCAGGACTTCCCCCTTACCCTGGATCCTTAGTTTCCCTAAAAGTCCTTGGGGAGAGACTTTACCAGATAACCTTTAACCACATGTCTGTTACTCCTTTCAAGAACTTCAAGAGACTGGAAAGACAGGATCCAGGAGCCATCTCGGCTCTTACCATATAAATCATATCTATCCAGATAATATTTTTTAAGGTGTCCACTATTTTGATCTCTTATTATAACTTTTATTATTTTGGCTGGTACAAACCTCAGGCTTACATGCCTCTATGTCCCTCCTAACACCTTTATTAACCCTGGTGGCACATTTGCTTCCTGACGCACCAAGAAAGTGTATAGTGAGGTGGGCACTATCTCAGTACTGAAATCTGGCCATCCTTAGGAATCTCCTGGTTTCTGCTAAAAGAGGCCACGAGCACCAAGAATTCACCTTTCTTCTCTGCAGTGGTCTTGTCCTCCCTCAGTGTTGTTTTAGAACCCAAGCTTCAGCTGGCCCTGCAGACTTCTGCCAGACTTTTTGATCCTGATGTATTGAAGAAGTATTTAGAGGCAGCTTTGATTCCTTTTACGCAGTTGCTCCTTAAACTATTTTATAGCCTAATTACATTTTTATGTTTAATGCACTGGAGTGTACTATCACCATTTGGATAAAGCTTCTTGAATTATGCTTTTGGAAATCAAACAACCTCTTTCAGGTGGTGATGTAGCCAAGAAAATGCCTACTATTCCTTAAGCCTCTTCTGCTGGGTGCTGTGCATGTCACTCCACTCCCAGTGCAGTGCCTGCCATCCAGTGTTCTCCATATTACAGGAAAGATTTAGTTGCCTTAGCTTGCATTTTTAGTTTCCTCATTTATACAGTTTACCTCTTTTCATCCTATGTCTCTGGAGGAGTTTTGGGGCTCTGTTGCTCAAGTAGGGATGCTAGATCTAGGCATGTGATGGTGACTAACACAGAGGGATGTTTCCACTATGAGATCTTGAACCAACGCAGTACGTCCTGAGGCCAGGGCTGGATTTGCTCTGTAGAGTCACTAACCTGCTAATGCCAGGAAGCTGTCCGTGGGAGCATCCCAGAAATGATCCTGTGTTTTGTGTCCCCATGTGGCAAACAGCCACTGGACATGAGGGTGACCTAATTCATCCAGTACAATCATTTTTCTGCTCTTGCTACGTCTCTCAGCAGCAGTCAGCGCTGCCATTCCCACAAGACAGACAGTAATATGGACCCAATACCACATTATTCCTTTTTAGGCCTGGAAAACATAAGTTTAACTGCACTTAAATATATGTTAGAATAGTCTTCAGCAAGGTTTATGAGAACAGTGTAGTTGGTGCTGAAGTCCCAGATATTAACTTCCACTTATTTCAATTAAATTTATAGTCTAGTTTTTGCTCTGATTTTCTATAAAAGTTCTTGCTGGAGGAGAAATCAAGATACACATTTGTAATTAGTCCTTGCCACTGTTTTTCTCCTAGATCAGTAGGGTTCGTCAACATAAAAATATTTCAGTTCTGTTTCCTAGTTAGATACACCTTGAAAATTATATACTTTCAACAAAAAGCACAATTGTGTATGTGAAACTTGTGCTCATTTTGCTTTATAACATGCTTCTCATAGCCTGTGGTCTCCTGTCATCTTTACCCTCTCCCCTACTCCCTTACAACTGTTTCAAGAAAGAAATAACCTCAAAAGTCTGGAAGCACAACATTTAACTGTCTGTGCAGTTTCTAACACAAATCCTGCATATATTTCAGCCAAGATGCTGTAGCATCCACCGCTTCAGCGCTGAATGGCCGTATTTTCACAAATGTCCTGGGCAGAAGAGCACCCCAGCCACCCTGTCTGCCCCACAGCACACAGGATCCATCTGATAGAGAGAGTCCTGCCGAGCTTGGGATGGGGGAGACCTCACCACCCTTTGGAAATTAAAAAAAGCCAAAAGGAATATTAGAAAGAAACTGAATGAGCAAGCATCAAATGAGCAGGGATCGAACAAGCATCTCCTCTTCCATCATCTCCTCCTGTTGTCGCTGTAAGGCCCAGTACAAGCTGGCTGGAAATGCAGAGAGCCTTTCACACGATTATCTGTGTCAGTGCAGGCTTTGAAGTACAGGCTGCCGGCATCTCATTACTGATAGAGATCAAAACCTTTAGATTAACATGGTCCTGGGCCTGCTGGACTTCATTCACACATCACAGAAGTGCTAAGCTATCAAAGTGCAGGGCAATGCTTGTGCATTACCTTCTCAGCCATAAATCCAGCAGCACACACCCACTGGCTTTTTTATTTTTTAAAGAAATGAGTCCTTTTGGTCTATACTGTGTCTTCTTTTTCATGGGACTGAATGCAGTTTGGGAAATTGAAATAGTCTAGGCTAAAAGATAAAATAAAGTAATATCCTTGGATTATTTAGGCCGGATGCTGACTGTATCTTTTTTGGGGGGTGTAAAGCAAACAGGAAGCCATCTTAACCACAGACTTGCCTGCTGACGGAAAATCCCAGGGTGCAAAGGGCCTTCCCGGTGCCAGCCATTTTCTGTTCTCTGGCACTGACGGCTGTGCAGGAAGCACACCAGTTAGCGGGGTCAGGGCCTGCAAATACCAGCTTAAATTAAGCTTACAGACAGCATGACCCCTTCAGCCCATCCCACCCCAGGCCACTAGATCCCTCAGGCAGCAGATGTTGGTTTTGCTTCCACTTCAAAATGAGCTCAACATAGGAGCTGACTACGAAGCCATTCTAGTTCCCGTCCAGCAGCTGCATTTAGGATGCGGTTGTGCTGCAGGTGCCGGAGCTCAAAGGCTCAGGTACACCGGCTCTCCTCAACACTACAGCAGCTGGAACTTCACACAGGCCAGAAACTCAGGCAGTTGCCCTGTTTCTGGGCTGGCTTTTGCAGACCATGCTTAGCCTTCTGCTGCCATGACCAAATAGCGAGCTTAAAATGAGCTGTGAAATGCAACAGCAGGGTTCAGAGGCAGTTTGATTCATGACCTCTACTTACATGTTCCCAAGCACTGGGAGAGATAGATGTTTGCCTGGATGGAAATTTTCCAGCTGATCCACAAGTGTGCCTTTCTGGAGGACGGGTGATCAGGCTTGGAGTGGATCATGCTGAGAAGGTTGTTTGACTTTAGATGGTCACCCACGTGCCTAGCAAGCACATTAATGTCACGTGCAAGATTTTCCCACCCAAGAGAGAGCTCAGATGGCCAAGTTTTCTGAAGCTAGTCAGAAAAAAAGGAGAAACAACCCTACCTGCTACACCACTATGGGCCTACATACAATCTTGAATATAACCAGAAACTGGTAGAGACACATCAGCATCTTAATGAGATGAAATAATGTTGCCTTGCACCTCAGCAGGGTATAATGTGACCACCAGCCTCTTTTTTGCACCTGGGCTGTATCTGGGTGAACTTTGTGTGTGAGCAAGGTCTGCAAACGCCCTACAGACATGCCTAGTTGGGCACATCTTTCCCCAGGCACCTCTGACATTGTTCCTTTGTCCTTTCATCATCTGACATGGAAGATGTTGTTTTAAAACACCATATGAGCAACTTAACAGAATTTTGATGAGAGAACCACATATACACCAAAAAGAAAAAAAATTATCCTGCCTCCCTCTCTCCTTAATAGGTGAAAGAAACAGCCATCTCTCTGCTTCCTGGTGGTTGAAGGAAATAAAACCCCAAGATTTCATTTTCTACACAAATGAGAAAGTCACTGTGATTTCATTTTGAGCTTGTAGTTGTTTCAAAGATATTTTGAAGGAAGGTGTAGTACACCTGGTTGTACAAGCTATGATTATTTTCTTGGATTATTTATCAGCCTTCTAAGAGCATATTTAGAGGGACTGCAGCAATCTGTAAGGTTTCTAAAAAAACATTTAAATCTCTCTTTATTGTTTGAATTCGGTAAAAAAGTAGAGTGACATCTCTTTTGGCCAGAGGAACCTGCACATCCTGGATCCATCCCACCACGGTACCTGAGATGTTCAGAGGATTTGCTCCCATTACCTTCCTGGAAGGGAAAAAACTATTATTTGCAGTTTCCCAGTGGGAAACTAAGGTATAGCAGGAGCTAGAGGCTTATCTTCACAGGCAACTGTATAGCATAACTACAGGACTGTAACTCCCCTTGTGGGACCTTATGCTTGGGGGTAAGAGCATACAGATGTGTAGGGTTAGCAATATAGCTACATCATTAACAACACCCTAATGTTTTACTGCGGAGCCTATGGGGCACCAAGGAGTAAGCAGAGTTACTGACAGCACAGGATAGTGCTTTATCCGTTGGAGGCCACTTCTCTGCAAAACATCAATGTGCTCTGTGCTACATGGAGATACCTGAGCTAGTTTTCAGTTCTAATGCTCATTTCATGCATGATAGCCACAGCCTCAGCCTTGAGACACCCTCTCTAAAGGCAGAACATGAATTTTTCTGTTCCTTTCCAGCTCTGCTCCATTGACTTGGTTCGTTGAAGGGGACATTGACATCACCCAGGCTCAGAGAAGATATGCTTGCTTGGATGGGAAACATGAAGTTTTAAAGTAGAGCTGACATCTTAAAGTGGAACAAGAACTTGAAAACTCTCAAGACATCGATATCCAATGCCATCCAATTCCAGGACAGAGGGTAAAGTCAGGGAGGGCATATCCTTTAGGTCTGCAGTTCTGCCACCTCCAATATTGCTCCCAGCAATGACAAATATCTTCTTAGAAGTCCTGATGATGGAAAGCTAAGCCAAACTGAGTGCACTTTCAGTATGCAATTAGCATAAATATACTTTGTCCTAAACTGCCCAGAGTTAGAAACAAAGAGCTTGTGAAGGTCCTAATTGTTTCAGTGGAAATACATGTCACAGAGAGAAAGACAAAGGGGACCCATGTCCAAGAAGACATGAGAGAGAGGCCAAACCAGCCTGAATCCAAAACAACCCCAGAGGCTGTCTCTGAAGACCTGCCAGTAGAGTCAGCAGCAGAATTTGCCAGGGACTTAGCTTAAATCCAGCCACAAACCTTGCTGCTCATTACATACGATACATCTCAGCTGGCATTGTGAATCTGCCACACTTACTGTGTGAGTGGCCACAATTACTGACTTCATTTCTGGAGTCCAGCAGATGAAAGAAGCAACATCAAGCACATCACCAGAAGGGCCACATTTAAGATGAATCTTTGTAATTGCAAGATGTCTTAGGAACAAAAATGTTTGCTTGAGGCTTTTTTCTCCTAGCTCGTGGTCAGCATAGCGAGTGTCAGTATGTGGCAGTGTGGCAAGGGCAGAGGAGAGACCTTTGCACTGAATCAATGAGCAGCAGCTAACTCTGGTCCTGCTCATTTCTGACCCTGCCCTCTCATGCGATTGCCAGTGCTTACTTGGATGCTCAGTGGCCATCAGATGAGACTCAAAATACAAACCCCATCTGCAAACCCCATCCCTCCTCTCAGTGAGTTTGTCCATGCTTTGTTACTGCAGTCAGGCAGCACCATGATAGCTGTGTTCAAAGAGTGCCTCATGGGCCAGTGCGAAGCCCATGCAGGCAGTGATGGGCAGGCAGGGCAGCAGGTAAGGAAAGCTCATGCTGCTTTTGATCCTTTCTCCTTGTGTTTGCTGAGATTTGATGCTGTGCAAGCTGCAGGTTTGCCAAAGTGCCCTCTGGCTCCACAGTGCTGGGTCAGGTCTATTGTCCTTACACTTTCAACATGCCTGAAGTGTTCACAGCCAGGATCCTAACAGCTTTCTGTGCCAGAGCCTTTTATATGATGCTGCAGATGAGTCCTTTGTCCTCAACTCAGACTTTCAGACTCCTCTGTGGATCTAAAGTTTCAAAATTGTGTCTCAGACCAGCTCACTGCACTTCCTCCTCCTCCAGATAAACAAGGTTTATTTAACTTGGAAAAGAGACAATAGTTTTCTTTTTAATTATGAAAGATGCACTGTACAGAATACCTCTCCTAAGACTGCAATATTGCATTTAGCAGTGTTAACAATGAAGCTACA
>NW_010174379.1:143161-146049 GCF_000695765.1 Mesitornis unicolor | reverse complement strand
GGAATGCCGCTTACAGCTCAGGAGCCATTTGTCTAACCTTCAAACTGGTTGATGGTTTTCATCACTTCCCTTTGTCACCGAGACTTCCTTCATTTGTCTGTATCTCTTTCTTTTATACTAGATGCAATCTTTTACTATGTAGGCATGAACATAAATATTTAGACACAACTGGTGAAGCTTTCAAATGTTTGCTCAGGAATAAATCTTTCTATGAGTCCCTGGTTCAAGATGGAGGCAGGAAGTAATTGCCCATGAAATTCACTGTGGGTTGGCAGGAGGAAGGGATACTTCATATCTGTCGAAGGATGGCTTTGAGTAAATGGGCTGCTGGATGCAAAGCTGCTGCTGAAGACTAAAACTGCTTGGTGAAATGTTTTTTTGAGATTTTGGTTTATTTCCAAACAGCTTGAAAGCATCTGAAAAGGGGAAATATCAAAAAGGTTGTGTTCATGCGTTGAAGATTTCTTCCTGTGTCACACTCAATGCAAAGGGGAATGTATGTCTCCGCAGCAGAAGTACTGTGTAGGTGTAACAGTTCAGTAACTGTTGCGGCTCTCCTTTCGCTTTACTTTTGGCATGGGCCAAAATCCACTGAAGTGAAAGGAGAGCCACAGTGAGCTCCTTGTAGGCTTTGGACCATACACATAAACAACTGCTGTGGCTCCAGCTCAGTCATGTTACTACAGCTGACCAAGCTGCCATGTCAGCTGAGGCAGACATTGTCCATGGTTATATGCAGGTTAGGTCATGGAAAATGCAAAGTAATCTGATTTTCTCAAACCTTCTTTCACTTAGGCTATGTGTAGTTGCATTACTTGACATTTTGAGAATACATGCAACTCAGCTGATGCTCAGGAACTTGATCTTGTTGCTGTGCTTTTAAACTTTCAGACTCATCTCATTTTCAAAAGTGACTTACTCTTCTGTTTCAATGGCATAACTTGCTTGCTCAGCTTCCCTACATTTCAATGGGTTTCCATTAATGACAATTTTCATTTCAGGTTTTCTGTCTTGTAAGGAGTATCTGTCTTGAAAGGACAGAAGAACATCTGCTTTGATGCTTATTGTCAGTCCAATTTCCAGGCATCAGAAGCTCAGGCTTCCAGAGTCAGCTGGAAAGTTCAGAAACTGTTTTTATAAAATGACAGTGAAAAATGTTGAATTTGAAAATCTAACATGAAGGAAAAGTTACACATCTTTGTCTTTTTCTTGACACTTCGCATTTTCTAACATTAATAGTTTTGTTTAGGAAACAGAAAAGCATTTCACAAAGTATTACAATTCCTGTTTCAGTTTGCAGTGATATTTTTCTCCAACAGAACAGGAGAAGTAGCTTCCACCTATGGCTGCGAGTCATTCCTTTAGTAACTGAAATCCAGTCCTTCACCCAAATCTCTTGTGTTTAGGCTTTCTGGATCTGTTCCTCCTACCTGGCCTCTGTGAGTGAGACTCAGCTCTTTGCTTTGCAATAGCCAAGATGCTCAGGAGACTTCTGAAACCAGCAGAGTTACACCTATGAAGTGCCCCTGTTCTGAGATGGGAC
Organism: Mesitornis unicolor; assembly: GCF_000695765.1. Classification (NCBI taxonomy): domain Eukaryota; kingdom Metazoa; phylum Chordata; class Aves; order Mesitornithiformes; family Mesitornithidae; genus Mesitornis; species Mesitornis unicolor. The sequence goes on along the minus strand of NW_010174379.1, from coordinate 144,506 downwards.
AGACTCATGGCTTCAGATTAGGAGTTTGGTGGGGTTGGGTTTGGATTTTTTTAAACCATTTTGTGCTATTTGGCATAGAAGTACCACAAGGTCATCTCCACCTGGATTCCTTGTCTGCGCACCAGCACCTGGTAGCAAAAGACACCAAAGGTATTGTAGCTCAGCTTCAAGAAAACCAAAATTGGAAACAGCAGAAGCAGATGCTAAACAGTAGCTGCATCTGGATTTTGGGTGAACGATTCCACATGTATTTCCCTGTTACTGCACAACATCCTAAGCAAACCTTTTAGCCCAGGATCTCTTCATGTCTAAAACCCATCTTGAGCATGTTAAGTGAAAAATCTACAAGACCACAGCTGGTAAGAAATTGGTGGTGCAGTGGTTACGTTGCTTGTTGGAACCACCTCCCATGTGATAACCATATGAAGGCATCTCAAAAAATGCATGCTCCAAAACCAGGGTATATAAGGCAAAATGTCTAACTTGAGACACAGTGTGCCCAGATCCCAATGATCTGGCCCTTGCTATATTTAGCTTATTGAAATCAGGAGGTCTTGGTCACTCCCAGTTTCAGCAGCTACCAGACAACAAATTGGACATTAAGATATTCTCAGCTTTTCATCTCTTTCTTTCTAATGCTATTTTTCTCCTTTATGCAGATGTTTTTAATACAGCATCCTGAAATGCTTAGAGCTGTCAGTGTCTAATGAGCCTCTAACATGCCATTTCGTAGTATCACTTTATGTCATTAAACCTTATCACTAACAGAAAAAAACAAAAACGTTTTATTGTATGGTTAACAGTATTCCTGGAATAATATAATTTCTGCGTGTCAGCATTTATTGTCAATAATTTTTATACAAAGGTTTGCATTTGTGGGGATATACACATACATAAACCTATTTAGTTTATTTTTATTGTTACAGTTCTGTAGGAGATGAGCCAGCAAGAAGATCTCCTGAACTTCTGGCAATTATTGCAGTGAAAACAGCTCTATGACTTGGTAATCTGATTACACAAGCCCTTGCACAGGAGTTCTTGGTCCCTGCACGAAAAAAAGTGAGGAAAAGGCATTTTGTTTCCTCACAAGAGTAACTCTGCCCATAAATACAAGGGATAGATAAAATGTATGTGTGTACATTTATCATAGTTATTTTTTAAAAATCACATCAAAGTATATTTTGTAAACAAAATGTGGCCTTAATTTCTTTTAGTGATAATTCTGGATATACAAATAAAAGCAGTTATAAAAATCAAAGGAATATTTTCCAAATTTTCCAAAAAAGCAACATCTGTCATGGAAGAGAAGCACAGCACTGAAGCAGCTCTCTGCGCAAAGCACCAA
>NW_010174379.1:78638-143130 GCF_000695765.1 Mesitornis unicolor | reverse complement strand
GCAGGAACCACTGCTCTCTAGTTTGAAAGCACAGCCATTACAAGTAACCTCAACAACTGGGTGCACTGAAAGCCTGGGACCAGTACAAGTTTTGATCAAGTTTGAGAAATTTGGCTCTAAATACTGAGCAGTCCCTTTTCTGTTGCTAAGCTGTTGGCTCTACTGTGCAACTCTTGGCTTAAGAAGAGTTGTGACTGTTCTCAAATGCTCCATTAACCCTGCTGCTGGTCTGCCCAGCAGCCTGCTGGGGTTGTGATGTGGCAACCTGGGGCTTGACAGACATGGTTGTTTTCTTTTTTAAAGTCATTTAAATGCACTTTTATTCTCCTCTCCTCAACAACAAGGTGCCATTGCACCATATAGAGGGCATACAGATGTTGGATATCCAACAGTTTTTGAAGGAACCTCATTTTTGCCTCCCCTCCTTCACCCTTCTCTTATCCCCTCTGAGGACACCTGCCATGGCCTCCTGTTTCTTCCCAAGGCTGTCCCTTCCTCCCTGTCTCTTCTAAACCCCAGAGCCCAAAAGGCACAGAGCCAGTGGTCTAAGGATGCAGCGTGGTCAGCGCAGGACAGCTTTCAGCCAGCACAACATTATGTGGAGGTCAGCATTGCTGCCAGCCTGCCCTGGTTTTAAAATATTGCCTAAGGTGCTGAAAAGTAGCAGATGGGCCCCTCCACATCACTGTGAACCAGAAGAAATACTAAGCAGCACTTCAGCTGCGTGGGAGCACCTCTGGCGCTGGTGCCTGAGCAGAGGAAAACCTACAGGAGCTGTAGACAGTTACCAGTGGTGCAGCCACTGCCAGTGCGAAATGGCGACTGCGTGCCTTGAGAAAAGACACCCAGATAAGTCCTTATCACTGTGATGATAGTACGCTGGAGGAGCAAGCCTGAGTCCTGGTCTTGGTGGAGGTGACAGAGACACTTGCCATGCTCCTGCATGACCAAGGGTTCCAGGCACCCAGTGCCTGGGCCTATGTCTCAGCCATCTCACCTGGGTTCAAAAGATATTGGTAGAAGAGGGCATACAGCAACATGGAAGGAAAGGCACACTTACAGCCACATGTACATACACTTACACACACGGCATAATCATAGAGGCCTCATCATGCTGGAAAAGCAGGCTAAAACCCAGCCACAATGGATGTCTTGGGGCATAACCAGCTGCCCTAGACATACATTGGAGCTCAACCAGTGGGGGGTGACAGCTTGTTTCCTTCTTTCCTGGGTAGGATGGGGAACGAGCTGAAGGCATGGGACACTTTGCATGCCCTGAGTTTTCAAGTGATGCTGTAGTGAGTCTGCTCAAGACCGTTTCAGGAGACCATGTCAACATGTGGAAGGAGTAATTTATTTTACGAGACTGACAGATTGAGCTGGGCAATACATTTGACCACATAACTTCTTCTTTGGTGGTGAGAAGTTGCTCTCAGCCTGTACGGAGTGCAAAGTTTCTGCTGCTGCATCAGCCTTGGAAAAGGGCATGTGTGCCCAAAGGGCTTGTCCATTTTTTGCAGCTCTGTTCCCTCTCTCTGCAGACCATGCCTTGCCACCACAGCTCCCACAGTGCTCATGCCATGGATGGACGGCCACCAGGGATTCACAATTGGTAAGATGTTCTCCACTGGACCTTGGAGCAGGTCAGAGTTGGGATTTGCTCTGGTGAAGAACAGCCTTTATTTGAAGGTCTGGCACCCTACTGCTCTGAGAGTACTGGTAGTTCGTGGAGGCAGCTAAATCGTGGGTGTGATTATTGAAATTACAAATAGCTTTATACAGACGGGTTAGCCTGGTCACTGGGAATTTGTATGGGTAATTATGGGCTCATTATTCTCTTCCCTGCAGGGAAGACACATGACCCAGTAGTCTGAGGAAAAATTTGGGCGCCAGGAACTCCTGGACTCTAATCCCAGCTCCGACACTCCCTTCTCTGGCCCCCGGCAAGTGACTTAATTTTGTGCCTTGGTTTCTCCGTCTGTAAAATAGGGATAATATCTCTGAGGGGTGTTATGAGGATTAATTAGATAATGTTCACTTAATGCTTTGAAGATATGAAATGTGAAATCTTATTATGCAGCTTGGAATGCTTTCCAGGCCCTTTTGATTTCTGACCGCACGCTTTCATTAGATCACCTCCTTCCCCGCGGAGGTGGATTCGCTTGGGAGCCACCCCAGCTAATTTGGGAGTTGTTTTTTTCCAATAGCTTGGAGCGGTTCCCAAACACTCTGACTCACAGCAGCTCGCTGGAGAAGCTGCCTCTGACACCTGACCCTGGCTGGGGAACGCCTCGGTGTACACTGGCTTTCAGGAGACAAGTCAGGGAGCGGCTGGAGACAGGATGAATCAGGTTTAACTGTCTCTAATGAAGCCAGGGATGGATTTTGCCCTCTGGCCTTCTCCAAAAGCATCTGCTCTTCTGGGAGTCCTGGCTGACCGGAGATACAAGGAACAGCTCCATTTCTGCTGTCCTGCCAAAGGTACAGATGCTTTCTAAGCACCTGGTTAGATCCTATTTTTGTCTTGCTATTGCGAGGCATGGATGTGTGTGAAATTACATGGATGTGTAAATGAACTTATCTCCTTTACATATAGTCAGCTTCCTTAGAAACTGGAAAAATTAAGACTTCTGCTGTGCCAAGTCATTGTGCAGGACACAGTAAAGCAAAATTATTGCTTATAAAGCAATAACTAAAGCAGGCCTTATTCCCAAAGTCTATTTTTCTGAAATGTTCAGTGGTCCTATCAGCCTTATCAGTCTGCTCCACAATGAGAAACTGCCCCTTCCACACAGCCCCGTGATGCACACCTGCACCCAGCAGTGCTTGGGCCATGGCAAATGCGGTGACAAGGACCGGTGGGAGTGTGCTAAGTGCCGTGGCCACCTCAATTGCTGGATTGGGTGGCAGGAGCCCTGGACACCCTGGGCTGAACCACAGCAGGATCGAAAATGCTCTACCTTACCCAGGAGCAGCACAAGCATCTCCTCAGCCTTTCAGGAGGAACAGAAGTCCTCCCTGGGTGCAGCCTTCCCTGGCGCAGAGGGTTCAGGGTTTTGCCTCAAGGTGCAGCGAGGGTTTAAGTGCAGCTACTCAAAAGCGTGAGCTCCCTCGAGTGGAGCCAACACCCCACTGCAGCGGCCGCCGGGGCACGGCGTGGGCCCTGTTCCCTCCCGCCACAGCGTCCCCATGGGCGCAGGACCCGCCCCCTCCCCGCCACACCGACCCCACGGGGGTAGGGCCCCTCTGCTTTCCCGGCACAGCGTCCCCACGAATGCTGGGCTGCGCTCCCTCCCCACGCCGCCTGCGGGACAGGGACAGCGGATTGGCAATGCACAGCCCGTGTGGGCTTGGTCAGCTCCATCAAAGGAAAAAAAAATGTCTGCAGGACTAAGCAGCATGGAAGTAAATGATGAAATACAGTGACTTTCAGAGTTAGATCTCACTTCTGTTGAAACTGGGACCTTCCTCAAGACAAACTCCTTAGGAAACTAATCCCCACCACTGCGAAGTGTAGAATAGTGATGGAAAAACAGAATTTTTAGCCCAAATTTATTTGCTCATCTCCTACCTGGGATGAGGAAGAATGAAATTAATGTTCAAAGAGTGGTCCTTTCTTCTCACTGTTGTCCCTCCACAGCATCCTGAGAGGTTTTATGAGGATGCAGGTCTTCAAACAGAACTTGGACTCTAAAAGTTGGTTGTGGTATGCCCTGTAACACCTGGGAAAAGAGCAGTCCTTTGCCATACATCTCAACTGTCTATATTGCAGCAGATGAGTGAAAGAAACCCAAACACAAGGGTGGTGAACACCTGGGCAGAAATTTTCACTCTTCACTCTGTAGCTCATGAGTACAGGAGTATTGTCCTGGGGTATTGGTGGTGGAAAGAGGGAGTCAGGTTCTTCACTATGAGGGAGCAGATAATTTAACACGTTATCAGTCACAAACAGTGTAGGCTATACCTAAGAGTTATCAAACAACTAGAGCAGATTGTGATATGGTGCATGGAGCTGCTGGTGTGACACTCTGCTTTGGGTGCATTGTCACATTCTGCATCCAAAAAATGTAATCTGTACCCCTGAAAACACATCAGGAATAAACTTTCTGGCCAGCTGATGGTGAAAAAAATCTGTGCTGAGCATTGCCACAGGGTGATCAGTGAACAGCAAAAGAGGAATCCAGCAGTACTTCCAGACTGCAAAAACACATGCCAAGGTGGACATCCCATCAAACCCCCCATCTCAAGGGGTTTGATTTGATCCTGAGAACATGGCCAAGACTCATGGGCTTTCCAGTCCCTGTCTTTTGGCTTACCTGTGTACAAAATGCTGATACCATTTTGGGCACATCCATGCAGACGCATGCACAGGATGCTGTAGTCAGCACCCAGGTACAGGAACAATTTCTCTGTAGAAAGCAAACCTGTTTCTTTAGCTAAGCTTTGATTATGTATGCTATCTGCTAAGTCATTGAAATCTCTTGGAATGAATATATGGAAGAATTATTGTAATTGAATCTAAGTAGTGCTCAAATTAATGTAAATATGACGCATCAGCCTAATAATTAAAGTTGTCAGGTATGGGTTTTATTCAGAGCTTGAATTAGGTTCGTGCTTGAACTTGTTGATTTGCCTTGAAGCTTGTAGGGCTGAGTTCAAAAGACAGAGTGTTGTGGGAATGCTGAAAACAACACAGGAAGGCAAAGGGCTCTTCTGCTCCACTCTGATACCTTTTCTCATGCCATCTGCAGCACCCCTCACCAGGTACTTTGCACTATATGCAGTAGCCCCTTTGTTTAATTTATAGAGGCATTTCACAACACATGTGGCAGCGACAGCCCCCAAAAGTCATCAGCCTGGGGTAGCTAAGACTCACCTGAGGGTCCTCATGCAGAGCTCCACGTCTCAGCCCATCCAGCTGCAAGGGCTGGGAGGTATGGCTGGAGCAGGCTGGCTCTCCCAGGGCCGCTTGGGAGCGTCCCCAGTGCTTCCAGCTCCAGCAAGCAGCCTTAGCAGAGTTTATTCCCTTGAAGCCACTGTCTTACCAGCTGGGAACCACTAGGTTGGGCTCAAATAACCACGAATTTTGGCTTGAATGACCCCTGGAAACAGCCTGGTCGAACTTGCGCTGTTATGCCCAGCCTCAGAACAGGGTGCCCGAAAAAGCACTGTGTAGGAAACAAAATGAAGTATTCCTATGGATATATCAATGCAGCATCTGGCTCCAAGTCCTTTTATTTTCAAAGGATGGTTAGGAAAAAGAGGCTTAGGTTCAGGTTTCAAAGTTGAGAAAATAAACTAAGAATGGTAAAATGGTTCCTTCAGAGAACAAAATTGCTAAATCAACTGGACCACAGCTTCAGCATGTAAAAGACCAAGGTTTGTTAAGAAAAGTCCTCCAACTCCCCACCAGACTATTGTAATTTTTTCTGGTCCATTCGTACTGGTTTTGTGTGTATGTCAGGCATTTGGATACAAACACAGATGATGCATTTGTGCACACTTACATCTCAAGCTCACACAAGCAGCCACATGAATGAGGTCCAGTCAACTCTTTGCTCCTAATATCCTATACAAAAATTAATCTAGAACGTGAACATTTCAGGGGGAAGTTAGCCTCCCTCCCTGCATGGGATGCTGGATTGCAGCCCTGGGTGAGCTCTCTTTGTGGCCTGTTTCAGGGTGCTGTTACTTCACTGCTGTAGTGTTGCCTAGATGGGTGATCTGCTCTGTGTTTGCAGCGCATAACAAGCCCCGTAGAAAACCACTGACAGATACATACAAGGGGAAAAGACCATGGTCTTGGTCATTCATCTCAATATCTCAGCATCATATGAGGGTCCTACTTTGCTCTAAATCTCTCCCGTGTAACACGAAGCCCTGAGTGCCTTCATGCAAAGTCTGTGTCTACATGGCACCAGGATTATGGTGATCCCTGGTGACATTCACTGAGAGGTGGAAACTATGAGTGACAAAGTTGACCAATATTTCATTTTCCTGTGCGAAATCTTCTGTTGGCAGCAGGGAAAGCACAAAGAGACAGTCATGTCAGCTAATCCCCTGAGACTCCTGATGTGGGCAAGTCTCTCTCAGCAGCACACTCCAGGACCTTATTTTAAATGTAGCTTCTAGCCAGGTGAGCTCCAAGCAGCTTGAGCACAGCTAGGGAGGCAGTAGTATATTTACGGCAAAATCCTGCTTTCAGATGAGGTGGGATGTTTGGCTTCTTGGCATGATGAAGAGCCACAGGTGTGTGTGTCATTGCTGAGAGGAAAACTTGGACAAGATATCATCTCCCTGTCTTGCTCTTTGGGGGTTTGTGTGGCTGTAACCCTGCCGCCTCTCAGCCAGGGCCAAATGCTGATTAAATACTGAAACAAGACACAATGACATGGGAGCAGACCTAAGTCCTTCTCTAGATGAAAACATTGCCCATGTTGTTACTGACATTGCCACAGGGGTGGGACGAGGTCCCCATCCAGTCTGCTAGGGGGGCTGGAGCATGGGGAACAGGGGCGAATTGTCCTGGGCAGGGACAGGGGCGGTGGGGACAGACCATGAGGGCAGTAAGACTGTCCTGGTAGCTTTGGGCTCCTCTGCTTCCTGAGATGACATCACAGCACTGGTATTTGCTGAGGTGTTTGGCAGCCTGTCCCCAGTAGCTCATGAAAAGGCTTTGTACAAGTGTGACAGTGTAGGCTGACCTGCAGAGAGGCTGCCTTCCCACAACAGCAATTAAGTATAATCTCAGCATCTCAACTGTCTTTTTCTGGAGCTGGAGCCATTTAGCCCACTCAGAGACATTTTATGTCCTTGCCGTTGAGCCCGGTGGAGCTGAACATAGTCCTTGTTTTTCCTATCTCACACAGAGCTGCGATCACCAAGCTCCCATTTAGGCACTCATATATTTAGCACTTCTTTCTGCAGCATCACCACCCCCTGCTCCTCCAGAACAGCAGCTCCCATCATTTCAAGGCACTTGCAAATGAAAGGAGAGCATAGCAAAGCAAGAAAATGGACGGAGCATGATTCCCTCTCTCTGATGCAGCTAAGCATGGTCAGCGTTACTGCATACTCTTTTCTTCTTCTGAGCAAAAGTAAATAAACTAAAAAGCACCTTCTTTATGAAAGGCAGCACCAGCTTTCTTTGGGGAAATTCCCTTTGGAGATTGTGCGCCCTCATGCTAGGCACTGCTGGGTGGCACACTAAGAAGTCTGGATCTGCACCTCTCGGAGGGAGACATGTGCTTAAGCAACCTCCCTTATTTACTTTCTTTGTGTTTTTTCCTGGTAAAGATGTCTTTGTGGTGCTAGCTGTGTGGGGAGTGGGGTTGGAAACTGGCCCAGAAATTTGTTGTTATGATTAGTTAGTATGTATGGGCTGCTAACAGCACCCATGGTATACCATGGGTTTTCCACTGTTCAAGAATGGCACCCCCAGCCCTAAGGAATAACTCCAAGCTCAAGAAGTGGCCCAAAGAGAGAACAGAAATGAAGGGTAACAATTTCTGTAAAAAATCAACTCTCTGTGCTGCTGGGAGCAGATCATGGCACATTTCTTCATGGGTGACCCATAGCCTATCCCCCCAGCTCCAGCTGGTCAGCTGCAGGGGTTGTGTGCATCCATAGGTGAAACAGGAGTTACCCATCCTCTGACCCAAAAATCAGCATCCTCCCTGCCCGTGGCCCTTTGCCCTGCTAAGAGTGGGGTGATGGTGGGACCCCCAGCATGGCTGCAGAGCAGCAGCAGCAGCAGCAGTGCTGGGTCAAGTGAGGATGTGGTTCTCTGAGGCCTCATTCCTCATTGCATTGAATAGTGGTAGGTGTTAGTGGAAGCATGGGCTGTAAGCATGACAATACAGCATGACATGTCAGAACATGAATTAACCCCACTGGTGAGGAGAGCGGTGCTAAATCCTTGGAGTGAGGATCTTCATAAACATGCTAGTTCAGAGCTAGACCCTCCTGGTTAGGGCTGGGGTCTGCTTTTTTGACAACTGCAGTTGTTGTGGAGTCAAAGTGCAAAAAAATACAATCAAACTTCTATTATGCCCATAACTTGCCTGTGTGATTCTATACTTTCTTTATGCTGGTTGATAGATTGCTCTAATGATTGTGTTGACATTCATCTAATGGTACTCACTGGCACTTTCATTTAATAAAAGTCTTTTCTCACTTTGAACTGCAGCATTTTCTCAAATGTGGCCTGTGGCGGTTTGCATTTGCTTTATTATTAATTAAAAGAAAACGCCTTTCTTGAGAACATTTCATTGCCATGCAGATGAAGCCAGCACCTTCAAATGGATTTTTTCCATGTTTTATTTCTTTAAATGCATTACCTCCTAAAGCCTGATGAAGTAAGAATTTGAATAACTATTTTTGAAAGGTAGAATTCACTGATAAGATTCAGATAAGCAGTTCAGATTCTTATCATCTAAATTTAACTACTTTGCCTTGTTTAAATAGGGGGGGAAAGCAACATGCAGTTCAACAAGAACAGCTTCTCCAGAGGTTTTGACTTATGTTAGTCTTGGACTGGGTTCAAATGCTGTGAGGATGCCTTTATCCTGTCAGCACTTCCATACTCTTGAGTTCTTATATTGGCTTTTCAGCCCATATGAGCCTGCCAAAGCAGTCCTTGTCGCTGCAGTTGTGTCCAAGTGTGCAGAGCTCGTTTTTCAGTCAGTTCACCCGGGGATGCTCAGGACTGCTTGCCAGCCCTAGCTCACTTGTGCTTGCATTTTGACACCAGGTACTTGAGGAAGAATTCTGGTGCCATGCTGCTTCCAAAAGAAATCACCTCAGTTGGTGGCTTAGTCTTTGAAAGTCTCAGAAATTCTCCATTCTAGAGAAAAATCCCATTCCCTTGCATTTGTGTGTGGGATTCAACTCCTCTTCTTTCCCTGCCTTCATCTTCCTGATAGAGACTGCTGTTCTTTTTATAATTTCCTCCCGCTTTTTCCTTTCTCTTTGTCTTTCTCTACATTGCCTTTATTTACTGACTGCTACTCCCATCCTGGTCTATGAGACTTATGACTTACTCACACTGATAGGTCCCTGTAAGACCCAGTTTCCCTATGAAGTCCACAAAGGAGCTGCTAAAAATATCTCACATCTAAATTAAAGCTTTAGGTGCTTCCTTCATTTGGGCTTTCCATATGCCTGTGTGCTCCAGTCTTGTCTTTGAACTTTTTAGTCTCTAGAGCTGTGTCCTACTTTTTATGTCTTGAGAAAAGTTGAAAGGAATAAGTGATTAATAATAAACTTTAAAAAGCCATAATCAAAGGATATGGCTCCCGTGATGAAAAACCTCTCTCCTTTCATTTAACTCTGGGGTTCCTGACCAGGAAAGGTGAGAGACACCAGTGAAAGGATGGAGCCGAGATGTCACCATGACACGCCAGACCACCAGTGGGAGAGGGGCATGTACTGAAATAGAGCCTTTCTCCTCGTGATTTCCAGTGATGATTTGGTTTGCATGACTGTTCTGTGTCCTGGGAGGCACCTGCAAAATCCCAGGGTCCCTCTGTCCTTTCTGTCCAGTTTCCAAAGATGAGCAATAGACCATGGAGGCTGCTGCTGCCCAGCCATGGCCCTCCCAGTTCAGCACCTGTCTGCTCCAGGCTATGCGTGAGTGAGGAACAGAGTTGGGCTCCCCTTGGCTCCTGCATCCCACTACTGTGCAGTTGATGACAGCAGAGCCCAGGCTGCAAAGGCCACCAAGAGATGGTTTGCAGTGAAGGCACCAAGACAGCAGTGGTGCCCAGCCTCACAAAGATGGTTTTATTGTGAAACTGCACACGCTGTGCCCAAAGTCAGTGCCAGCGGTGTTCATATCTGGCCTAATTTAGAGTAACTTTAATAAAGGAAAGGTCAAAGGTGAAATCTCAACACCTAAAATTCATATATCTGCAGCCATGTTTAGAGGTACCTCGGTTGATTAGCTGACACCTGGCTCTCTGAGCATGCACAAAACCCAAGAAGTTAGCCCTCAGTACCACAGAAGATCTCTGTGCTTTAGTTTCAAGCACTTAATGATGAAAAAAAGTGGCCAAAATAATGGGAACAGTTGACATGATGGCTTGTAGCTCATCTTTCCTTTCTGAACTTGAGGGCTTCCTGAGGGCACACAGGAGTGCAGTGGTCACAGATGGGAGAAAGAGACAGTGTCTTTTCATCTGCCCATCAAGGACTGCTTTTCCAGGCATTTTTAGCTGCTGTCCTTGCAGACTTTGTTGTCTCATTCCCAGGACGGCTTCTAGAGCCAGCAGGCAGCTCGGAGAGGTGGAGGTAAAGCAACCAGACAGTTCCTCATGGGACAGGGGAGGGAGAACAGCCACTCTGCTGCCTGGATGTTTACAAACAAAAAGGCTGGTTTGGAAATCCAAAATAGCTATGGAAACTTTTATTTCAGCTTACACCTAAAAAAAACCCCAAGCCTCTGAAGCTCAGACTTTATTCTCAGTGAAGTTTCTTGCACAATCACTAAAAATGTGGGCTGTTTGCACCCTTAAAGAAGAAGTCTGCTGCAGCTGCTTGTGCAAACTGAGTGTGAGGATTTGTTTCACTCGGGGGACTCTACAGCTCATGCAGTGGAGGACAAGGACCAGCGGGGAGGAGATGCATGCCAGCCCTGCAGCCATCTGCACCTCATGGAGCCACCTCACCGGGACAGCACAGACATGGGAGAAACAGCACTGAATGCTGGAGGAAAGTCAGCAGCACCTAATATTTTATATTGGCAAGCTCAATATATTTCAACTGGCTTTGGGAGTGTTGCAGGAAAACCTCATGGAGCAGATCCCACCCTGCTGTCATGTTTCTGCAGGGTTTCAGGGCTGACATCAGCATCTGATGAGCTGATCTGTCACTAAGTGTTTATACCCAGAGAAATGGGGAACTAACTTGCAGCACAGCATCAACAGATATTTTAATAACAGCTAACTAAACGTGGCATGAACAAAATGAATTATTTCGTTTTCTGAGATCTACGAACTAGAAATACTTATTGAGGAAAATTTTACATGGGTATCTTATAGACACTCACACTTCCAACATTTTAAACTGCAGCACCTCCACTGAGTTTCCAAGGATAATGTCATATGTGCTTTTTCTCCCATTTATTCCTGGATCAATGACAAATATGAATAAGCTGCTTTCACCTTCATCTTCGAACACTCTACCTGCAAACCATCAACCCACCGGTTCGATCCATGCTCTCTTTCTCTGGCCATCACCTGCTGACTCGCCCCCACTGCCCTGTCCTGAGGGACACATCAACACTATGGCTTTATTTTTCCTTTTGGGTGTGATCTCTGTGCTCCATTTACAGACTCTGTTCCTTGGGCATTTTTATTCTTCCTCCTCCTCAGGTTTCTCTCCCTTCAGAGCTCATCCTGTTGTGTTCTTGGACCGCAGAGATGCGGTCTGATGCTCACCTTGAGGGTGGTTTCCCCTGGATGTTCAACATATTGAGGGTTCTGAACAAGGTTTTCCAGAAGCAGATCCAGGACATGAAGTTTCAGGCTTACATCCGCCTCTGTGTCCTTTCCAGTCTCAAAAACATTTCCTTGTCTATTATTCTGCAATTAACCCTAACCTAGTGAATTCCAAACATTCAAGCTTGAGTAAAAAATAACTGTTTGGATTCAGTATTAAAGGATCATGGGAGATTTATAGCCACACTGAATGTTTGAAACATCTGGAATCTGGAGCACCTCGGTGCTCAGGGCTTTGGCTTTTATTCCATCAATTAGTGGAGATTAACTGAACCAAGTGAGGTGGCTTGGATTTCCTCCTCGTTGTGTCCCAAGGCTTGTTGAATCCCAACAGGTCTCCTTTCCATGAGCAGACGTTATCTTCCATCATTCACAGAGGCTATTGCTTTCTAGATCTATATTGATTTTTTTTTTAAATTTATCTTGCAAGGGTAAAGCTCTGGCGGTGACTGCACAGTGTTGGAAACCCATTCCAGAGACATAGAAACATCCAGGTAAAAGCACGGCAACATCAGCATTAAGGAAGGCATCCTAAAATAAGCTTCAGAAAACAACTGCAAACTGTATAGTGCAGTGTACAATATTATCTTTTAAATTTAGAGGAATAAAGAGGGAGGAAAAAAAAAGAAAAATTGGTTATACAGCAGCTTTTATAAAGTGGATTAGCTCAGTCCAGCCCTAATTCAGTGCTTTTCTTTCATGTGGAATCTTCGATCCAGAGCTCTTCACAAGCCATCCCTAATATTTTAATGGCTTCTGAAAAGTTCTTCATAAAATGCGGAAAACAAGAATGCTGGTGCCTCATTGTTCCCATTTTCATGATTCTACAGGCACAACCTCCCTCAGCAGTGAGGTCTTCCTTGGCTTTTATCATCCAAGATTACCCCAGCACTGATGAGTTAACAAGATCTGACAAGATCACAGCACAGGGCAGTATACCTGCAGGTAAAACAGAGGTCACTTTGGAGTCATTTTCTCACAGTCTGGAGCACATAAATGTTCAACTTTTGAGAGGTTTTTCAGCAGCAAGGGGAGACTGATAGCCCAGTGAGTGAAGCTGTGCCTGTTTGATGGAGGTGTGCTGGGATCACCACCACAGGCTACTAGAAACCCAGCCTGAGCGTGCTAACAAAACCAGCACAAACCCAGTGTGATTGTGTTGGCAAATGAGACAGTGGCTGAGATTAATTCAGAAACCAGCTGTCAGATGCAGGAGAAGCAAGCACAAGCTTCTTCTCATAGCCAAAAAGCAGTGAGAAGTTATCTGAAGTCTGTTGAAAACTGCAGGATCTGCTGTGACCCACTGTTATGGGAAATGGTGGCCTGTGCTTCTGGAATGAGTGGTGTTCTCCCTGCCTGAATTGTGTTTGCCAGAGCCCTCCAGGCTCATGCACTATGGTTGGATCATGTATCTTCAAAGGACAACCCAGTTTTTGTTATGGACTTCTGTATACGTTTGCTCTGATTTTACACTGCTTCTCCCGGTTTGCGTTCTCTCAAAGACCAACTGCACTCTGTCCATCCTGGCTAATGTCCACTAATGCTAATGTCCAATTTACTTCAGTTCCTCAGTAAGGCCCTACCTTAGGTCTGATCTTCTTATGGTCATCTCTAGGTCAGATGTTCCTGCTTGTTGTAGGGGAGTTTGGACTAGATGACCTTTGATGGTCCCTTCCAGCCTAAACTATTCTATGATCCTATGATAAGGTGCTCTCTCATTTAATTTTCTCTCCCAGTTATCATATCTGTTTTTGCATAATAGAAGAATACATTCAAATAACTATGCAAAAGGCAAAAATAACTCCATTACACTAAGTCTAGGTAATGTAAGCCCCTTTTTTCCCCTCACTGGGAGCACTGGTAAGGCAAAGGTGTAACACTGTAGTGTTACGAAGTTCTTCACAGAACACTGGGCTACCATCCCTTCTACCCCTAACATGCCACTCCTCTCTTTTAGCTCACCAAATCATGAACAAGCTCTTTGGAGCCTGGATAGCAGCTGTTTTGTGCTGATCTGGTGCTGGGCAGAGGCTGACAGGGTAATGTTAGAGGTTTGCCACGGCTGCACTATGGAGCAGCAGGATTAGAAGACAGCTAATTGTGCCACGGCCATGCAAACAGCACAAATGCTGGCAAGCTTAACATGGTTTTTCTGGAGATTTTTTTCTGTAACTTCCTACCAGTCTTGGGTATGATTTTCTCAGCTCTTCCTGTCAACTGCAGACTTGGTTTGTCATTCATGGAGGCAGACTGCAGATTTGCAAGATCTGCTTTTCTGAGCTAAAAGCTGAATGCAGATAAGTGTCTGCCACCTCCACAAGCACCCAAGTGAAGTGGGAACAACAGTACCATAAAGACTGGGACCTATCTGAGCCCCTAATGTGTGTCTGGGATGGCTTTGGGTTGCCCCATCCCAAGGCTTTAGGAGATGTGCAAGCACTGTGAAAGCAGCCCCTACTCCAAAGGGTCTATGCTGTAAAACAGGGGTAATCGGTAGATAAAACAGGAAGATTGGGAGGTGGCGAGAGAAACCAGTGAGACAGGTTTGGGCGGCACATCAGCCAGTAATCTCAGCACACCAGTGTAATTTCTGGAGGAGTCATGCTGGCAAAGGAGTGATTTGAGAGAGGTTAGCTCAGGGCTGTTTCTAATGGGGGGTCCTCCCATAGCGAGAGGCAGCTCTGGAGGGAAGCAGCTGGAAAACCTGCCAGGGCTTTGCACCGTTGCGGGGGAGCTGACAGTGCTGCAGCATCTGAGAGGAAAGATGCTCTGGAGGCCAGGGAAGCCAGGACAAGTAGAGACACTCAAATTCCCATGCAGGGCCCTGCCTCGTGGATCTTTTGTCACTCCAAGGGTCCAGAGTGCCTGACTCCAGCAATCTACAGGGATGTAATACTAACTGCAGTTTCTCTCTCCCTTGCCCCTTTAATTTTCCTTCCTTCCTTTGTGCAAATAAAGAAAATGCACTGGGAATTCTTTTGGAGACAGTATGGTTGGGGTTTGCACTGGAATTTCATAAGGAAGCTTACGAGACATTATAAGATGTCTTTAGAAAAACACTCTTTGAAGCTTTTATCTTAATGCATTTACCTCTAGAATACACAGACTTTGCATTCAAGAGAAGCACTTTACAGGGAGAAAATTAAATACATAATGACTTGCAGGAGACCAGGAGACTATATCCTGAGGAGTTTTACAGTGGTCTAGCACCAGGGAAATTAAAATGCTCACATACTCTTGACCTTGATTTTGGTGTTTCTGTTTCATGACATAAAACAATTGAGTTCATAGGAATACTTTGTTATTGTCACCTATAAATGAACTAGAAGCAGTATGCTGAAGATCGGTATCACTCATAATGGTGTAGTTGGTAGAAAATTCTGTTTCAGTATTTCACTTCAATTATAAGAGCTCATATTGCCCTAGGTGACTGTGGTAAAAAAAATAATCGCATAATAACAGGTTATTGTGCAATGGACTATAAAACTATCAGACAAGAGTGTAAGCTTTTCTTTTTTTTTTTTTCAAGTGAAAACCAACTGAATAAAGTGCCTGAAGTCTTTTTCTGTTATTTTCTGGCGTACTCCTGAGTGGTTACTTTCTAATACATGCTGAAGACATGCTGTAACTTCAGTTAGCAAAATACTGTTGACTTGCGTAAAAAAACCCAAAATTGTTATGTAGAATTGGATGAGTCACATCAGTAAGGAAGAGTGTAAACTTCAAATACAATGTATTCTTCTGACAATAACATACATCAAAAGGAGATATTGAACACTGAGGCATGTTTCATGGAGAAGGTGGCTACTGAGAGGGCTGGTGGTGTTTTCTTTATGCCAGTGTAAATAGAGCACTGCAACAGCACTAACGTGGTCTCAGTTAAATACTTGTTAAACTAGTGAAGCTGTTTCTGGAAAGAAGGAGACTACAGTAGATTGGTCTAAGGCACCTTTACACCTGGGTATCCATGGCCACAGCAGTACCCAGCTAAACCCGTTTCACCAGAGCACAACCAACCTGCACAGCAGATGTTGGCACAAGGCATCCTTGAAATCTCTGCAGCTGTGAACAGATGAGGATGTTCAGTACTTCTTGTGGGGTTGCTTTGGAAAGCAAATGGACAAGTGTGTACTTTGACAGCCATATAGTCACATACAAAAAATGTTGTAAAAGCCATGGCTTTTTTCTTGGTAGATGCAGGGCTACACATGAAATTAAATTACTTAAAAAGTATACTGCTGCAGAATTATAATCCAGTGCAGGCATTACACTGCCCAGCTTTTGATCACCTATGGATATTTCACTTGTACCTCCCAGCAGTGGCAGTATTGCTATAGGAATTACTTGGTTTTTCCTTGTCATGCTATCCCTTTAGCCTCGAGCAAAGCATGATGACTCTGAAGTTATGGGAAATAGCTACCAAGGCAGGTCATGGATCAGGTCATCCCCCTTACTTTGTCTCTGTTAGGAGAAATGTGTCCAGATCTACTGGGAAGTAGAGGGAGCCCAGGTTGAGCTCAGGTCTCAAAGGAGCTGATCCCTCTAGGCTACCTACTCAAAGAACAACCTGTAGTCATGCAATGCCTGGAGTAAATGGTTTTAGTAGAAATATAGCAGGAAAAAAAAATGCTACTTTGCCATTGCATAGGATAGTACAATAATAATATGAATTTGCCATGGAATTAATTACAGGTTACGGTTCCATGCTAATTTGTGCCTCATAAAATAATGAAAATAGCACTGAGGCAACAGTGCTGTCTCTTCTGAGTCACTATTTCAGCTGTTACATATCTGAATGTTGTGAATCAGAAATTACACTGGGATTTAGGGCTTTAGCAAAACTGGTATTCTCGTACCTAGTTGCTATCATGCCAGATTTACTTTTCTCGTTGGAACATGTTTCATGAGGTCTTGCTTTAACATCTGTACAACCAGTTTGTATGCAAAATCTGAAGTTATAAATAAAACATGTGGTTATATATGTATGTGTGTGTGTAGACCTATATGTGTACATATAGGTTTTGCTAACTTGTGAATTCCCAAAAGCTTTTGAAAACAGACCACTTTGCTTTGATGGTATCTGCTGCACACTGACAACCCTATAGTGAAGGGGAGGGGTGATCCTGCAGTGCACTGTGTCTTGCTCTGTGTGAGCACAATTCCTGCCTGCCGAAGAGATTGGTTGCACAGAGATGGCTGCTTCCTGAATGGAGGTAGGAAGTCAGACAACACAGCAACTGCTTCCTCTCAGCTGATACTTGCCATCATGGACCTACTCCCCCACCCTCGCCCTATTCATGACCTGTTTTATTCTGCTGTTAGTATTTCTGATCTGATGTTCAGATTCACTCCTGTGGTGGCATTACAACACTCAATCTCTGGTACTCGCCACATGGCTGCATGCAGCCAAACCAGCCGTGCCAGCTACTTACAGCTCAGGGAGAGAACCAGGTATCTTCTGAGCACATTTCTGGCTTTTCTATTTTAGACATCTGCTTGAGGATGAGATGTGCCATAGCTCAGTCCACCCTCCACTGACCAGCTCTCCATGGCAGATGAACAGAGCCAACAGCAGTTAGTGTTAGCTGAGAAGAAAAAAATCCACATTTAGCCAGATGAATCTGCCACTGGGTATTTAGCCCTCTGCTACTGAATTGTATTGATTTTCCCTGATACATTCTTTCCTATCTGAACCTTTATAAATGGTTTCTCAATGCCAGATTTGCTTTGCTTTCGATTGATATACTTTTACTTTCCAGTGGCAGAATACTCTTTGGACAGTCTGTGACTATGGAAGTCCTCGGTCTCACCATTGAAAGAGACAGCGATAGCTAATTCGCCTGTACAGCAAAGCACTCCCGTAAATAGCAGGCTTATTTGGTAAAGGGTGGTTTTGTGAGGCGGGTTAGGGAGAGACATTTCAAGGCAATTTTGTATCACTAGATATTTAAGTTCAGAAATATCTTTATCCACTTTGGGAATGCACTTCCTGTTTTGACTTGCACTCTAAATATATATAATTTTTAAATTACAGGTTTATGTCAAGAGAACAATTTAGTCAAGTATTACTTTTGTTGGAGAACACAACCTTCTTGTTACTCATGAATTATGGCATGCATTCAGGCATAAAGAAAGTACGGATCTATTAATCAAAAACCATGATCCACATTACGAGTGCTCTGCAGGAAACAGCTCTTCTGGACGTGGAGGCAGCTGATACAAAGCTGGTAGGATGAGCAGCAAAGGAGGCCTGACTGGAGGTGCAGGAAGTTACTGGTTGGGAAGGACATCACAGGATAAAAGGATGAGGCAGAGATTTTGGGGGATCCAGTTCATGCCTTGGCATGGTCTTTCTGCACAGCCCAGCTGGGACGGACCACAATCAGAGCATGTTCAGTCTTCTGAGCAGAGGTCTTCTTATGCTGGCATTTAGAGGAAACAAACCAGTAATCTTACAGGGTGCAGCAAAATCAGCCAGGCTTCAGCATCATTCAGCCGCCCCAGGAGCTGGAAACTGAAATATGGCCTTCACTGCTGGGCTGTGTCGATGCTGCATCTCACTCTAAGCCCTGGATTGCAAAGAACCAAATGTGAAGATGCCCTGCATTGCGGGTGTCCTGGCATTCAAGCTCTTCTTGCTGCAGGCAATACTTTAAGACTTGGGTTTAGTCCTAGGGACAGTGCCTCAGGCATGTCTTCAGTCCGCACTTCTTTCAAAGGGTAAGAGTTTGCTGACTGATCTCTAGTGAAGGACAGGTCAGGGATGCAGAAATGCTGAGATTTTGTTCAAGGAACAGCCTGCTACAGTGAGAGCAGAAAGGGTACAACTGGAGCAAGCTGTACTCCAACTCTGAGTCTACAGGAGTTGCAGCTGAGGGGCAGGAAAGACATAGGTGGCCCAGACATTCCTGATGGTGAATTTTTTCCAAAGCTTGGCAGGCAGGAAGAGGTCCAAATCTTTGTCCCAAGGTTCTTCTCCAGTCAAAATTTTGGACATATTTATTTCTCGGGGAATTCATAGAATCATCATAGAATTATCCCAACGGCTTCAGTGTGTGATCATGAGAAGAATGTCCCACTAAATCCAATTTTTCATGCGTGTTTGGCCATGGCTATTGTACCTCTTGAGGTTTACAATGATCCATTTAGTGATGCTATGCTGTGTCATAAAATGCAAGCACCGTGTTTGATTGTATTAACAGAATTACCATGTGTAAAATGACATAATTATGCGCTCTTCTGAACACTAAATAGGGCTAATCTGTATGCAATTCAAAATATCATGCTTAAAAAAATCATGTGTTTGTCTCTCATATGAATTACCATAATAAAAGCTGAATCTATCCCAAGAAACATTTGCTTGTGTTGGTACTATATCCACCAGCAAAAGGATGATGTAAAGTCTTTAACAAAGCCTCTGCCTACCTTCAATGCTGAAAATTGGACTCTGGCCATAGCTCTTTGCAGAGATGTCTTTGCTGAACTCTTCTCTCAGCAGCATCTGCTGTGAGTGACACCTTGCAATCTCAGTGCAAACTTTGAACTTCTTGATGCAGATCCTTCCAGGGAAGTCAGCTTACAACTTCTACTGATGGCCAGGTTGGTCATTCTGCTTTGTGGAAGGGACATAGTTAATTTTTATATATTGCTGTCACTTGCAACATTTTATGAGATAAACATCCGAGAAATCCCCCACTCCTGACACACACACACAGGGCTGTGTTTAACAGAGGTGCTGATGTGTTTCAGTGTCCCCTTGGCCAATGTTACGTGTGTAAGTTTTTGAAGGAATTTGTGTGTTTCACGTGACAAACCCAAATGCTCATTTCCGCTGTGTACACCCCTAACCCTCAGCCCTTCCCTAATTCTGGAGCAATCTGCACATCCTACACAAATCTGCCCCAAGGAATATTTGGTTCCTAGTATTGAGGATAACAACATCTGTTTATGACCACTGTGGTAAAGAGAAATTGCCATACGAGCTTGGCAGTGGGTTTTGAGTTTTCCACATTAAGCTGATTCAGCAAAGTTAAAATGCAACGGCCTGTCAGAGCATGCCAAGGGGAACCATTTACTGCTTAGAGAGCTCGCCAAGTGACTCTTTGTTAGTTTTCCCCAGTATTTCTACCCCAAGGCTTTCAGGACCATGATAAACAATGCCTCATTATGTTAAATAAATTGAAATTACTGCTCATAGCTATCAGTCACTAACCAGGCTGAGATTTTGGCTGAAGAAGGCTTTGCAGTGAATGTATCCACCCTCTTGCTCCACAGCGCTGTGAAATCTCTGAAGCAGGGTCAGGGTGTTACTGGTGGGACAGGATGTGCCGGGACCCTTGCTGAGCCCACCCACATTGCAGCATCCTTGCAGCTACAAGATCCCCCAGCTTCCTCCACTTACTTAATCTTTCTTATATCATTATACATCCCCTTTGGAGTCAAGTTCCAAAAAACAGTGCCCATCCTTTTCCTTTTCACATTGGTAATGTTCTTTTGTCCGCACATACACACATGCACGCATACACATACACATACACATACACAAACACACACACACACACACACACACACACACACACACACACAAAAAATGGTTCCAGCTGTTGCAAATTACAGTAGAGAAAATACTTTAAAAAAAAAGAAAAAGGAAAAAGTGAATGGAAGATCAGCACACAATCCAGAGACTGAGGGAGTAAATGTTTCTCATTAGTGATTAGATCTTTCACATGCTTTCCTGCATACTTGTGTTCCTTGGTTAGTTCCTTGCTCTCGGTTGACTTGGGTTGAACTGGAACACTTGCACTTCATTTTTTAAGAGCCTTGATCTTCTGTGAGGACATCTTGATTGCTTTTTTTGTTTGAAAATTGAACTTTGTGAACTCTCCTCTGGAAAGGACGTTTAGGACCACATCTTTGCCTGAATCTTAGATTAGCTTGGTAACATTCATAGCAGCAACACTGCCTGCATTAAAGACCAGCAGAGAAGTCCTTGCCAAGTCTCAAAAGGAAAGTGTAAGTGATGCTTAAAAGTTACCTGAGACTTTCGCTGGCCTAAATAGCATAAGTCCCAACTATTTTTCCTTGGGACAGATTCAAGTTTGTATTAAGATATTTCATACGTAGTAGAAATGTTGTTTCTTTTCTGTAAGTATGTCAATTAATCAGGAGGTCAAAGAAACGTTGTTCTTTGAGTACCTAAAAAGATTACAGCTGCCAGGGAAAATAAATTAATTCTTATCTTGCTGGATTGTTTTACCTCTGCATGATGTTAGGTTTTCTGATACCATTGATCTGTTTGAAATGTGTTCTGGATTCCTAGATCTAATAATAAGCAGCTTAAGTGTTGAATACCAGATGGGATAGAAGCAGACCCAGTACAGACCTACCAGAGAGGAAAATATGTCATCCACAAAGTATGAAATATATGCCTAGTGACAGTTGTTTGCATTTCTCCCATTATTGGTCCCCAGCCTTCAAACCTGTATTTTGTTCATTGAAATATCTCATCCAACAGCCTGAGTTGTGCTGATGCTCAGGCAATATAATAAACAGTAAAATAAAGCCAAGTTCTAGGAACACATTGGAACTGTTGCCAGATTGTGCTGAGATAAAACTGCTAAAATTAACAAGTGCATTGTTTTGCTCAAAAACATTATCTGTCCTGAAAATAAAGTTCAACACAGTCATGTTTAAACTTACAGTCTTGGGCCAATTTCTAATCTCGTTTACACTGATGTAATTGACATCAGAACTTGGCTTCCAGTGTGCTTACACTACATCTCCGTGCTATTAGCGGTAAATACAATAGAACTGGGGGCAATTTTTGAATATGTTCTCCTTTACGTCATATTTTCATGACAAAGTCTTTTAGCAAGTGAGGCATTTCTTCTGTCTGCACAAAAAGATATAGATCAAATTAACCCCCAGCCGGAAAGAAGTTAACAGATATCACAGCTGAATTTTAAAATATTCCATTGGCTGGAGCTTTCATTTGCAAGAAACATTGCACTGTCTGTAAGTAATTTTTGTTTCAACCACAAAGAATACATTGGTGCACAGAAAATTTCTTTCAGGGATGGCAAGTTAACCTAGCAATTTAAAACTACTCTGAGTGCTGAGTGTGGGAACAGTAAATAACTCTGGTTTCTGCTTTTCTAAATCTGTTATAGGAAAGCTCCGTGATCTGTTAACTCCTTAGTCTGTGTGTAACACTGGGATTTTGTGGAGAAAACACTGAGGGCTTCTCATGGCTTCTGCCAATGCCCTGCTCCACGCCTGAACACGAGGGCCAGAAAAAGAATGGGCTCAGGAAACGCGTGCCAGAGGGTCCCAGCCTGCTTGTGTGCAAACTGCAGGAGTTTTCTGATGATATTGCAAATTAAAAATTCTGGAACTTAGGAAAACAGCATAATGGTTGAAGCTGAATATCATGTTTGTACAACAGGAAACGAGACCTTTTTCAAGGTCTCACTCAACTTCCCATACTTTTATTGTACCTGCCAGCTCACTGTTAGGTATCCAGCGGCATCTGCAGTAGTGTCACAGGGTTGTAAGCACAGGGTTCTGCGCATGCAAAAAGATAATTTGGCTTCTTTCCATATTTGCATACATTTAAATGTTAATGCACGTTTATGTGCACTCATTAGCCGATGGGCTCAGCACAGAGCACCCCTGCTGATTCACTGGCACAACTTCACACAATTCTCACTTACCGGTTTTCATGAGGTCTCCCAGTGAAATGCCAAACATATTTGGCTCTGTTTTGTTGTGAGGTCTGATGAGATCACAGAAGGGAAAATGCCCTCAAGACATGGCAATAGAAATTAACCAAAAGACTTCCTCTTGGGGAAATGCCTTAGCAGGCATGAATCAAATGTCAGCAACATGCAGATTGCAGGAAGTCCTTCCAATCCAGTGCCATATATGGATTGTGATCAGCAGGACGAGCCTGATCTAGGTCAAAATCAGCACAGGCATGGAAAAGGGCTTTTTGGAACTCAATATGAATGTATAAGTTGGCAGATAAGAGTCTTTAGTCTTCACTTTGAGTCCACACATTGGGTGGTGGTTGTGGGTTCATTTAATTTCATCTGGGTTTTTTTTAGCTCATTTCACACACAAAGCTTTCATGTGGAAGTATCTATGGCTGGTGCTTCCCCTCATCACTGTTCAGCCATAAGATGGTCATCCTGTTAACTGCCAAGTGTAATCAATCTGACAGATCATAACCTGGCAATGACTGAACTTGTCAAATCTCCAATTTGCACTGTGGCAGCACACCATATCTGGACCTGAAGTTTCCAGCCACTTGGAAGCTTCAGTTAGCAGGAAGCTGGATGAGATACTACAGACTACAACACTATTTTTTCTCTGTGTTGGCTATCGAACCACATGTATAGTCCTGGGTGCAGGGTTCCCAAGCCCTAACCAAGGACTCTGCTAAATACCACTGTCTCTTTGGCACAGTCAACTTTCTCTCTCTCTGTGAGAAGCAGAACTTCCTCAGGAGCAAGCCTTAGCAGAACAAACTCACAAAGGCACCGCCAGGCCATCACAGACCTCCCTACTTCTGCTTCTTGTCAAGATGCGCTTCTTTAACCTAACGTGCACGTTGAGATACAGATAGCGAAAAGAAGCACCAAAACACACATACGCACCCCCTCCACCTCCCTTCTTTTTTCTCTTGAGGGAAAGGATGAAAGATGTTGACCAGAGCAGAGTTTGGTTGCATCACATAGCACATGCAAGCCTGGCGTGTGGATACCATGGTGGTGAGGGCAGTACAGGAACCAGCAAGAATAAAAGCCAGTAAAACAGAGCTGCTGTTCTCATACTTCATGGTTTTTTATGGTGATGGAGGAATGTCTTGTTTGTGAGAAGGAGTGAAAGCAACATGATGGTCTGTGTATGCAGCCAAGTGCAAGACCTTTTTGTGCAAGGCGTGTGTGATACCATTAGAGACCTACCTGACTCCGATGAGAGTGGCCAGAGCCATGGTCCCATGAGGTGCTAAATGGGAGGATCTGGGATGCAGCACCAGGCTCAGCATCCAAGCAGCATGGGCAAGCTGCTGGAAAAGGGCAGCGCTAAAGGTAGGTGGGAGCACAGCTGGTAGCACCAGTTGGGGAATGGATTTTGTGGAAAAATTTTTATGGGAAAATCTGACAAGTTCAAGAGATAGCGTGGTGAATGGAGAAGAGAAAACAGAGCTATAAGTCAAACAAAGCTTGTGAACACAGGAGGTAGCACCTTCTTCTGTGCCTGTGGTCTGAGGTAGAGAAGGAATGGCTGTGTGTCCTGGCTGTCCGAGACAGCAGGAGGTGAGGTACAAATTTCCATAAGCATTATGCAAGCAGCAGCACTACCATAAGTAAGCCACAGCTTAAAAAAGAAGTATCTCCTGACTGCAGGAGATAACCTGGGTGCTGTGCTTATAAGCGCAGCCTCCTGCTGCCCCAACAATATCCATGGGGATGGAAAAGGAGGTGTCCCTCACACCCTTCCCTAGGGAAGGTGGAGGTCATGACCTGTGAAGAAACCTCCTGGATTAAACATCTATGGATTTGCAGGTTTATGCAAAACTAGATCAGGATTGTCAAATCACAGAAATTTAAAGTTAAGGCGCTACTTCTGTGAGTCACACAGTGATGAGCCTGCATTTTAAAAAGCAATGTGCATTTGGAAGTTAACATTATAAATCCCAGGATCTCTGCAGTATTTTGGAAATCTGCCCATTTTTTGGGACACCTGTCCTTTAGAGCCATAGTTTGTGTTTCGAGATCCTGTCCTCAGATTTAGAATGAATGCTGCTTTTAATTAAATACTGAATGATGGCAATTACATCTCACTGAATTAACTGCCAGTCCATGCCATTCAGTCAAGGAAGGTCCTCTGCAGATGCATTAAGTTTGCTGCTAAAAGCTGCAGACACTTTACCTTTAATATTGCCATATTTCCCTGAATGCAGTATGAGCTAAATCTAGGGGATAAATCCTTTCTGAATAGCAACAGTTCTTTCAATTTCTGTTAAAAATCACAGTATCTTGTTCTGCCACTCTTGGTAAAATAATTATGCGTCTACCTAGATTAATGATGGGATGGGACCAGCAAACTCTGCCACTAAATTTGTTATGATCTAGTCAGTAGGGATATTAAATTTACATTGAGTCTTCAGGCATATTTTCTGGGATACTGTGAAAAATAACTAACATTAAGTTACCCTCTGTTTCTTACAGCCTTTTTTCATCTCTCCCTCTCCCCCATAGCATGGTGCAAGACATGTCAATGCGATAAAGGGTCAGAGAAGTGAAAAAGACATCCATGTCTGGTTTGGCCAGATGACATATTCCTGAAAAAGAATGTCCAAAAGTTCAGTTTTTACAACCAGTCATATTATGAATTGGGATAAAATGAAATTAATAACTTTGAAAAGAAATGCAGATTAGAGAGAGAAGATCAGAAAAGCTGAAGCTTTTTGTTCTGATATTATGAAAATGAAACAGCATTTTTCTTTTCAAAATCTCATTTTGAAAACCAGAAAAATTATTTTTAAAAGGTCTTATCCCATAAAAAGTAAATTAAATGTCTCATACTGAGTCAAATAAAATGTTTGTTTGATTTTTCTGCATTATGCAGTTTTGCAACTATATCAACTATGTAATTACTTAAATCGAAATAATCTTGCTCTGATCTATAAAAATATAGATTGAGACTAATTTCTTTAATACCCACCCACTTACTTTGGAATAGTATCAAAGCATCTGGACTAGTATCCAAAGATCTGATCAACATCAGAGCATAAAATGCAGTTTTATGCACTCTAGTGAAAGCAATGAAAAAGTAGTTATAATTAAATCCTTCCTTTGAGCAATATTTTCGTTTTATTGAACACTATTTGAAAACAGGAAGATAGACAAGAAACAGGAACTGGAAATTACTACATCTCATGCAAGACTGATTGTTATACAAATGCATAATTCTGTTCATTGTTGTTGAGAGAGCTGATGAAAACCTTTCTTCATCCTTTCAGACGATCTGCACACCATGGCCGAAATCCAAGGGATGTGTCTTGGTACTGCTTACACAGGGATAAACGGTGTGCTGGGATTTGTAGAAGTCGCAGGTTTGCAGAAGACACAAGCTGGTACTGGGTACAAATTTAACACAATAGGTGGCAGAATGACCCCAAGAGTGACCACAGGTGGAGCTCAAGGCGATTTGGAGCACAACCCTTGCTGGGCTGAGGGACATGCCAAGGTGCTGTACTATTTGCTGCCACTGATTGCAGGTGACATCTCTTGGGCACTCCCTCCAGCTCTGCATGGACAGCTTTGTGTTTTGTTTTGGTGAGGCACCCCTCTTACAAGAGCTGTAAGAGACTATGGATATGATTAAATGAAACAACAAAAAACCCTCCAACAAACAAACAAGCAAACAAACAAACAGCAAAGCAATAATAATTCCAGAGAAAAATCTACTAGTGATCTTTCAGCAGGGGACACCGTGGGTCCTCTTTGAGTCCTATACCTAGCTGGTACATTCTTATTCAGCCTTTGCCCTGTATAACCACAGCACCATCCTGTTTCTTGGAACCTTGGCACATTTTTTAAGCTCATGCTCTCCTGTTTGGTATTTCAGGTATTTTGGTCTTTCATGGTGCTGAACATGAGGCTGTCACAGCCAGCACTGCTCAAATGTCCCCAGAGGCTCCAAGCCTCGTGGCAGCCAGCTTTGCCAATACTGGTATTGAAATCAGGGAAAGCAGTTTACATACTACTGTCTACAAGTAATGCGGGTTCAAAACAAGTCTCTAAATCCCAAACACTGTGCTTTATACTCATATGCAGTGATACCTCTTTTAAAACAGTTGAAGCCACTGCAGCTTCTCTAAGATCACATACCGTATGAATATTGTTGTATTCTCTTGTGAAAGATTACAGAACCTTCAACTTATTTTTGCCTTCGCAGAGGTTCTCTCTCCAGAGCATTTCGTGCCATGACACTGCTGAAGGAAGATGTTTGATTGTATCTCTGAGGTCATAGGTTACAGTGATAATGATTGCATTTGTGATATATCTTGAAATAGGGAAATACCAGGAAGCGTTACACATGCTGCATCCATCAAATGCATTACTATGAGCTGCCTGGTCAAAGCAGCCTCCTTAATAGCGATATTTAGTATATAAAACAACACTTAAAGATAGTTTTCATTTTAATTTTTCCTTCTCCCTCAAACCATTAGAAACACTGTGTGTGTGCAACCGAAGTCGATGTTAAATTAAGCTTAGAGTGCATAAATGTGAGGACTCATACTTATTCACTTTAGATCACTAAATCATGTTGAATTCTAGCCTGTGATGTAAAAACATTTTTCTCCTTATTGAATGATAATAAAACATTGAATATTTTTCTCTTTCCTTATAATTATATCAAGAAACATTCTTTGCAACAAAGAAGAAGCCAGAGGTAAATGCAACATTTGAGACCACCAGAGAAAGCCCCTCTAATTTCAGGAGATACTACTAGCAGGCATCAAACTAGATATATAAAATTACCAGCCCCTAGAAATGATAAGCGTCACCTCTCTGCTGTGAAAAGTGACCTCCAGTCTAATAATTTCACCCAGAATTAGAATGAGTTTGAAGTATTAATCACATTTAGGTTTCAGCAATGTAGCTAGTCAGCTAATCCTATTCCTTTTTTCATATATTGCTTTACAGAAGTGTTAGAGATCAGCGAGAAGTATTGCCAAGAGAACCAGACAGAAGTTCCTCACTGCAAACACACCCCCTTTCCCCTTCCTCTGTGGGAGCCCTGGAGAGGAGGAGAGTCTGATGCAGGTGTTATAAGTTTTGTACAATTTGTCAGCATCTGCTAGACAGGTTTGGTCAAGGCCCTGCCAAAGGCACTCTTCATTGTTGTCTGGTGATGTCTCTCAGCCTTTTCCAGCAGAGGATGACCACTTCTCTTGATACAGTCCTTCAGTCTCAGAGGCTTGGTTTGCAGTGACTCAAGGGAATCTGAATCAGTCGTGAGCAACACAATGTTCAGCTTCATCTCCTGACTCCCAGTTACTCTACTTCAGATATCTTTAAACAATTCCCCTCCTTTCCTAGAGTCCCTTGGCAGCTGTTGCCATACCAGGTTTTAAATCAGCTTTGGATTTCTGGCTTTTTTAATCTTCCTCTGTAAACTGGTCCCTTCAGTACCTCCTTAACAATACAAGAAATCCTAAATGTTGTTATTCTTTTTCTTTTTCTCTTCCTTTTTATTAGCAAAATTTCTGAGAGCCTTGAAGGCCATTTCTCTTGTGTATTTTCTGCTGGTTACTGACATTCATCTTGTCTGCACTTTCTCGTATTTAGCCTTTCCCTTTCCCCCTTCTTTTCTCCACATTCCCCTCTGCCATTTATTGCCTGCACTAACAAGGGGGTGGCTCTTGGTGGGACTCGAATTTGCCCTCCAGGTCACTGGGACATATCAGGATGTATTTTGTTCAGCTGCCATGGGCTGTGTTTTATGCTGAAAAGCTCAGAGAGCCCAGGCCAGGTAGGAACCTGGCAAGCCCCAGCAAGTCCCTCTGGCTGCAGGATTGCAGCCAGGACTCTGGGATGCTCTGCAGAATAAACCTACTGGACAGTTTGTATACAGCCTAGCACTTGACCCATCAGGTGTGATGGTTGAAACTACAGGCATTGGACGGGGAAGATCCCGGTTTGTGCATTTTTCCTTATTGCACCTTTCAGTAGTTTGGTACTGAGAGCCTTTTCTCCTGCCCATCCCTCCCAGCAAAAATCACAGTGTCAAGTTTGGCTGGTGTCTCCAGGTCATCTTGCCCAGGGAGCTAATGGAGCCTAGAGCTGAGCACCCACAAAGTGACAAGTGAAGGAGCAGGTCCTCCGAGCTCCCAAACCATTTCTTACAAAGCTGCATTGCTGGGCAGGGAAAGGAGCTCCGAGCAGACTAAGAGTTCACCATGTCAGCTCCATCAGATGTCCCATGTGCCAAGGCACCAACTTCAAGAGTTCAGATTTGTGGCACCTGCTCTGCTGGATTTGCAGCTGGAGGCTAGTTTCCTCCCAGAGTCAACACTGGCTTCTGGGTCCAGAGGTGCATCTCCCTAAATTCTTTACATTCCTTAATCTTTCTTAGACACTACCAAAGTTACCTGCAACCATGATCGTAAGGGCCATATGGACCTCAGGGCTTGGGTCTTCTATCAGTCTGCATATTTGCACTGCAGCTGGCTGGATCACTGGTGGATTCAGCAGAAGGAGCAGACGCAATACCTCCTGAGATGTGAGGAGCACTTGGGTTAGTTTCCTTCAAAATCTCACAGCTCAGGTGAAATGAGGGGTGTGGAGGAGGTCCAAGGAAGAGAAGAATCTGAAGTGGGGACCCCGACCAAAAGCATACGTGATACCTGGCAGGGCTGCAAAGGACCCAGAACTGAGTTAGGTGAGGGGCAGATAGGAAGGCAGATCATGAGATGGCTTCGGGCAGGGCTGGTGCAGTGAGAGCAAGAGAGAGGGACAAGGTGGGCAGCAGCATTTTTTTCAGACTGATGAGAGAGAAATATGTGCCAAGAGACACAAGAGCAAGGCTTCCCAGCAATCAAGCTTGGGGAGACTGTAACTTAAATCTAATGCAAGTAGGGTTGGAGGCAAAGGAACATTAATGTCATTTTTCTAAATCCCAGACTAAGAACTGGATTCCTTGAGAGAGCCTTGGGATTAACTGATAGCACCACACAAAATATGTAGACATAGCTTACATTTTTCTCAGGCTTTAACTACCTTAATATCTCAGATCATAGGAGGATGTCAGAAAAATTTAAACACCCAGAAGCCTTTGGAATTTGGAAAGTTCTCCCAGTACTTAATTAGAGCTGGTTATTGAATCTGGAAAATTATTTAACTATGGGCTCTTACTTTTTTTATTGTTTCTTTGATCTGTTGTGCTCCATACTAGAGTTCACATTGTACTGTGGGGATCCCCTCTACTGGGCAAGACCCCCAAGTCCAGGATCTCATCTTTTGCCACATGTTTCAAGGAGGGTGTGTTCTTCTCCAGGACTGCAGCATACTGGATCAGCCAGGCTGGGCTTAACTGCAGGACATGGCTGTCAAACCCCATGCCTGGCCTCTGAAACCTGAAGCTTTCCCATCCAATCAATCTGAACTATGAACATTTCAGAACTAAGCAGCTTAGCATGTCCCATGAAGACAGTTAACACCACATGAGATTTTAGTCCCAAGTTAATCCCCAGTTCTCTCTGAAGAGAAATTAGGAAGAAAATAACAGAAGCAACAGTCACCATTTTACACCACATGATGCTTTTTCATTTAAATCAAAACACTTCAAGAACCTGGATTTTTTTTTTTAGTTATGATTTATCTTTCTTAAGGGGAAGAATAACAAGGAGAATATCTCAGTAATTTTAAAAGTCAGCAGTGAATTGAACACCAGATAACACCACATTAAATGTTCTTTTCTACTTTTTATGCATAGGATATTGTGAAAAGGAGAGAGAAGTGCTCCTAATTGGAGCAAAGAGGACTCAAAGGTGATTAAATGAAAATATTTCACAAAGTTAATTTCTGCTTTATAAACACCTGTAGTCATAGATTTCTTTCCCAAAATCACAGGATTCAAGAAATCTCAGTATATCTGTAAGAATGTTCATGGATGAACCCACAGGAGGTGAGGAAGCTGTGGACACAGACTGAACTGCTGATGTATCATGCAGACAGCTCATGTCTGCTTCTTTCGTCTGCCCCAGGAGTCCTTATCCTGCCTGTGTGTCCTGGAGGAGGCTGGGGAGAGGATCCAAGAGGAGCATCTACTGCTCCCAACAAGCCAAAATATTAACTCTAAGGAAAAGGTAACAGGAAGGTCATTGGAGTGCTGGCTTTCAGCTGGCCTGTGCTCTGTACAGCAGAGGGTACCTGAGGTTTCTTGCCAGAAGGTCATTTCAAACACTGACCACACCTCCAGACTCCATCACTCCTGTTATCACTCTTGAGGCAGGAGGCGGCAGGGAAAGGACAGCTGTCCCCCAGGATGACTGACTGCTGCCCTCTATGTTTTCCTGATGCTTGGAACAGCAGTTGCATTTTCAAAATTCGTAACACTCCTCCCCACTTCTCCCCCTGGGGATTTCAGAGTCCACTGGCCTGTTGAGTACCTGTACTGATGGTCTTCAGCTGTCTCCACTGTTTTGCATGTTTAGACCATGCTCCTCTTTGTCTCCTCTGCCGTGAGTGTATGAGCCATACCATCCCTCTCTTCCCTAGCAAATGTGAGAATGCACATGGAGATGCTTTCTGCAGTCAGGTGTGAACATCCAGAGCACCTGATAACCTCAGTTCACTTCAGTGCTAGGTTCCTTTTCTGTCTCTGTCTGCCATTTTTGAAGCTACTGCAGTTACTGCCTTTAGTGCCAACAATCAGATCCTTTGTGTGTTGTTTTCTGTAGCCCCACACAGATCCACCAGCACCTGGGGCAGAGGCAGATCCTGTTGCCCCAGAGCTCACCATGGGGTTGGGTCCTGTGTTGAGCCTGGCTGAGGTTATATCTCTGCAGTGGGACAGGTAGGATTTATATGGCCCTAGTGTAGAGCATCAGAGCCTAGAGGTCTTCAGCTAAGCTCTTCTCCTGTAGCTCCATTTAGAAGCAATATGGAAGGAGAGACACCCATATAGCGTAATAGTATATAGTATAACATATAATTTACATAATCTCATTTATGCAGCTGCTTTAGGATGGAATGAATGTACCCCAGATACTACAGATACTCAGATTGTGGTGACCAGCTCAGATGAAGATATCTACAAGACTGCCAGAGGAAGGGCATCCTGTGAGACAAGTTTCTCTGAAAGTGTGTGGTTAACTCAACAATCTTCTGAGACAGGTTTTTTTTATGTTTTACTTTAGATGAACTCAAGGCAGGTTGATAATAAATTGAAATATATTCTTAAATTAAATAAGAATACTCATGGAACGCATGGCACCGGGCTGAACTAAACTGGTGCATATTCTTATGTAGATAAGGTATGTCATGAAATGTTTGTTCTGTTCTTTATGAACAACTGATTAGACTGTTGCAATTAACAAAAATGTACTTGAGAAATGAAAAAGAGTTCAGTCCCCTAAGACTGTCACAGTATCAATGCCAGTCTGTCCAGGTAGTCAATCTCATAATTACCCAGTTAGTCAATCTCATAATTATCCAAGGATTTTCTCATGTTGTTTTACCTCCCTTTATTTTTTTAAACTTTCTTGCTTGATCTGGAGTATTTCATCCTCTACACATTATACACAGTTCAGAACTGGAGCCATGCCAGCTATCCCAGAAATGCCCCAGTTGTGTTTGTGCTAACTTCTCTAGACAGAAGGACAACAAGGAGCGACATTCTGGCCATAAATCCCATGCATATACAGCAGCTTAGAGAAAAGTCAAGGACTGGAGATTTTTAGAAAATGTGAAATATTTTCTTTACAGGCCACACTGGTGCCACCAGAGATACAGTTTCTGGGGACAAATCAAGCTAATTCAAGGCTCAGGGAAGAGTGCAGATTTGTTTTTGAAAGCAAGACCATTAGCCTCAAAGCTTGCCGAATCTCCCTTGCTGTGACAGCTCGGGTCAAATTCAGGTGACTTGGCTATAAAATGAGAATGACGCACCTGATGAAATGTATAAAAGATGTTGATGTGTGTGAACTCCCACCTTGTGTATTGAGTTCACAGAGCAGCGCACAATAGTGAAGGGATCTGAAAGGACCGTGTTCACACACTTACACAGATGCCCTTTCAAGGAGCAGGCTGTCAGCTGGCTAGAATGTGAGAATTGTGCTGAAAGACCAAATCCTGAAAGGCACCTCTGTTGCCCGAGCCAGCGAGGCTGAGTCTGCTCTCCCCATGGCCACCCCTGGATCTGCCCTCACCAGCCTCTGCAAGCACTGAATGCAACCCCCTGCCCAAAGTTCAGCATTTCCGTGTCTCTGCTCCTCTGCAAATCCATGAGCAATAGGTAGTGCTGTTTTGGGCCTTCAGACATGGAGGGCAGCAGCATCAGCCAGGTTCAGGGCTGGCAGCAGCACGATGAAAATCTTGACTGCGCATTAGAGTTCCTATAAAAACAAGCCTCTGGGGAATAATCTCATAACTATAGCCTCATTATCATGCTATATAGGTTTACTCCTTTAGTATTACCTCACTAGTTTCTTGTGTGCTGTGAACCTGTTTTTTCTCTCATGGTCTTCTGCCTTACAGTACAATTATAAGTGGTTTGGGGCAGGGACCATGTTGTGAAGATGTTTTTCTGGAGAGACCTGCTTTGCAGCAGGGTCTTGGAAGTGCTGCTGCACAGCAAGCAGAAAACAGCCATCCTGCCCTTTCTGAGAGGTCCTGGGCTCTGGA
Organism: Mesitornis unicolor; assembly: GCF_000695765.1. NCBI lineage: Eukaryota > Metazoa > Chordata > Aves > Mesitornithiformes > Mesitornithidae > Mesitornis > Mesitornis unicolor. The sequence goes on along the minus strand of NW_010174379.1, from coordinate 110,210 downwards.
GGTGCCTGGTCAAACTGTGAGGACTCCTTGAGGGACCTCACACACAGGCTACAGAGGTGACAGTGGGAGGCAAAAGGAAACAGCGCGAGTTTCCAAGCAGAAGTAGTCTATAACACAGAGATATGGGCTCTAATAAATGGATCAAGCTGACAAAAAATATGTGAGGAAAACCTTGAACCTGACAAAAGAGGCAGCTGGCAGGAAGATTGCCAAGGTCTTGGTGCCATGGATGCATAGTCAGGGACAGATCCGCAAGACATCTCCAACATCAACTTCCATGACAGTAACTAGAGCAGAAATGTGGAGTTTATTTCTGAGGGTGATCCAACATATTTTTTAATCTGAAACTGAAAAAAGCATGTGTCTAAGGGATTAAAGAAGAGGGGAAGAAGGAGCAGTATGGAAGGAGCCAAAGAGACATTGAGCAAACTTAGTGGAGGACTGACTGACGCAGATGTCTTCTCAGAGGATTGAGAGAATGACAGCTTCACATCGTATTAAGAAAAATTGCCATCATCACATCTCACTGGGAGATTTTTGCTCTGAGGAATATAAAATGACCATTGCCCAAGGATAGGTTTCTTCCTCTTCTGTTATCACTAGAGACCTTAGAAAAACTAAGGCAAAGAACATAGTCTATATGGTGGTCTCTGTGTCCAGAGAGATCTCTTAGTTATCCCCCAAAACAGACCTATAAAAACAGATAGTCCTTGAGGATAAGCAGCCCAGGAGACAGACTTCCCAGAAAAGACATTTTTCTGCTACCAAGAATGATCATAAACACATTTATTCAATGCAAGGATAATGTGTCTTATTTTTCTCCAGGTTCTAGATAACAGGGTTGGTCTTAATTAAAGGAAGAAGTAGACTGAGCCAGAGAGTAAAGACAGCTGATCTGCACATAGCCTGCTAGGCAGAGTGACAACATCAGCTCACCCGGAGGCACAGCAGGGGCCTGGCAGTGGCGGCAGCCCAGACACTGTGCAGCAGCAGGGGCATGTCCCTAATGAGTATACCCCTCATGTGTACATATTAGGCTTATATAAATGACATTTCAGGCAATGCGAGCATAATCTGGCAGAGACTAGATACATACCAGCAAGGGAATCAGTTACATCCTGAAAGTGTGGGAAATGTGTCCAAGCACCCCCTTCCCAAAGCTGATGGGGTGGGAAGAGATACCCTAAAGACTAATAATGGTCCTTTCCTTTATGGGCCCTTACTCAGGGGCATCTAAGCTGCAGCAAAAGGAGGATTTAGCCTGTCGAGGGTGAATGGAGATCATCGGTTCCTAAAGTAAGTAAGTAAGTAAAGTAAGACATTTCTTACTGTCACTGGCCAAGCAAGAAGCTAGAAAAGAATCTCAAGTGTCACTGCTAGGTTTGGCAAAAAATAGGTTTCCATATAAAAGTGTATTTATAGTATAAGACTATTGAAAAGGCCTTGTGGCAGTGAAATCTAAATGTTTCATTAATGAAAGAACAGCAGATGAATAATCACAACAAAAGTGTCTGCTACCATGGGACAGGAAATAGAAACACAATGGGCACTTGACAAGTGGCGATTAGTTTGGCTCCACAGACTATTTGGGAAATGGAGAAAAAGAATGGGTTGTATTAAATGCCGAAGTCAAAAGACACATTTGAGAAGCTTAGGTCAGATAAATTAAGGATGGCTATGCTAAAAAGAGATGCTGTCTCTGTGGATCTATGGTTGAAATGAAACTTCTAAGTACAAGTCATATCTATGAGCCTGTAATTACAGGGTGTCAGGCATCACAGGGATGAGAAGAGGCTGAGCTCAGATGATGCATAGCTTCCACATGGCGTTTTCTGACTCTGCGCAATTGTTCAACCTTATTGTTTTCTTAATACATTCCCCAAACCCTACCCAGATATTCCCAACTCAGAAATCACTGTGACACTCACTGCCCGAGGGGAACTCCGCAGCTGATGCATTGCTAACTTGCCCCATGCTCAGTATCATACAGCAGCGTGTCTGGCTGACTGCTCCAGAAGGGACTGGAGTCCTTCTGAGGTCTCCTTGCATGAAGTGGGACCTCCTGACCCAGAAACAGCCAAGGACGAAGCAAAGGCAAAGGTGATGGATGTGAAAGTGCCAAGTCACACCTGGACCACACATGCTGAGACAACTGGGAAAATCCAAGCTAAGACCATGAATATGGAAGAAGAGACAAATACTGAAGCAAATGCACCTCTTTGGAAAGGCAGGTGATCATCAGCGGAGTGGACACAGACAGGACACCACAGCTCCAGCAGCTCTGAGGGGCTCTCCTGGGCATAGTGGACACAGCTCAGGGGCTGGGCTGTCCCTTGCCATTTTGATGAGTCACCCTTCAGTATCTGCTGAGATGTGACCATGGCTTTGAAGGAAAAGCCATGGCAATGCAAGGGTGTACAGTAGTGGCCATGCTCTGCAGTGGGGATGAGCAAATTACATGATGGGCATAAAAATGAACAGAAAGAGGCAGAACAGGTAATACCATCATTAGATAAAAAATGACTGTTAATTCTATATGGGACTGTGATTAAAGACAGTAGAGCTGTCATACCTGAAGTGCTATGCAAGAGTTACATTGAAAGGAACCAGAAAGATCATCTGCCTAAGAAAAGGGCCAGAGAGATTTTATATTACGTCAAAGGAAAGAGACGCTGAAGGGGATGTTAAAGCTTTTCCATGTATACCCAGCACAGAATCAGTTCAAGGGAAACTATCCATATTAGCAGCACAGGAATAAATGCCCTTTTCCTCTACAGCAATAAATTCATTCAAGCTGCTAAGGAACCACACCCCCGCACACCAAAAATCTACTTTAGATTATATTTCTCATGACCTTTGGCTAAGATCAGTAGAAAAAGAAGATATCCAGAACAAATCTTTCAGAAGATATGGTAGTGGTACAGTGATGTATAACAGCGGGTCACACTTTACTGGGAATGACTGGGATGGGGTGTTTTTTTGATGGAATACACTCAGTTATCACTTCTGTGGGAAACAAAGTCTAACTAACAAAGCCATGACTGAAATGCGCACTGGAGTCTGAACCAGATATATACTTTTTATACAGCACTGATTCCAGCATGGACAATCACCAGTACTGGGCTAGAAACTGGCATTATCTGCTTGCTGAGAAAAACAAGTTTAGGTCAAGCAAATGCAGATTATTTTAGAATTTGTGAAAAAAAAAAGCAAGAAAACATAAAAAATAGGGAGACTCAACTTGAAACTTTTCATTTAACCCCCAGTGGAATACTTTGTTTCAGAGTATTTAACCCCTGAAAATCTGTTTGCATTTTTTTTAACTTCAGATCAGTACTTGGATGAAAAGGTATCTGATTAAAAGAATAAACAAAATTCTGTTTGAAATATAAAACCAAAAAATTCTTCATCTTTTCATCTAAAGTAAATCATAGAGTGTGTTAAAACAAAAACTTTCTCCAAGAACAAAAGTACTTCTTAATTAGCTTATCTGATATAAATTCATCAAACCTTTCACTTCTCTAAATGTCATTATCTTTTGAACACTGTCCTATATATAAAGGAAAAAACCTCTCCACTCTACTTAACCCAATCAGACATTTTGTTCAACAGAAAACTGATAAATAAGATTTCTTCCCTATTAAAAAACTGATGTAAAAAAGTTGTGTGTATACAATACATATATGTAGTACATAATGCATATATGTGCGTGTGAATGGGAAAGCCAGTGCTGAACTTTAGTGCTCCACAGGAGCAATGGCACTGCTGTCTCCATGAGGGTCCCTGGGATGTGATTTGTTATGAGCATGAACTCTGTGGTGGCCACGAGGTTTTATTTGTGTTTGACTGAGAAGGTAGGGGGCAAATGTCACTTTAGAGGGTTCTGGCTAATGCCAGGTTTTATCCAGGGACACAATACTGGAGGGAAGCTGTTCTCTGGAGCTCAGTGAATTACTTCTGTGGCTCCCCAGAATATATGGAACCCTCACCCCTGTCCTGAGCCCCCCTGTTCTCTTTGAAGGTAAGCAGATGACAGCACAGCAGCCCCAGCCCCAGCTGTCCTGCAAACCCAAGGGAAATGCTGGGATTCACAGGGTCATGCAAGGTCCTCTCCTTCTCCTGGGCTCAGGTGGATCTCCACAGGCACAAGATCTGGTGCTCCAGACTACATGAGTGCTATTTGCATCCTCCTCATGAAGTCTTTCTTCCCAATGTGCTGGTTACAGATCCATTCGGAGTAAGGAGTGTAAACCAATTTCTGAGCTCTCAGTGCCTGCAGTGCTTAATCACTTCTCACTCTAAAAGGAATCATCTGACAACAAGATTTGGATGATAAGAATATAGGACAGTTAGCCATGGAAGAGCTGACACACAGAGCAACAACAAGAAGGAGATTACTTTGATATGGCTGCCCTTCTTAGCATATGTGGACAAGGGAAACTCACCTAAAAACCAGACTTGATTCCTTTTTTTTGTGCTAATAAGTGTCCCGCCCTTTGCTATATAAGACTACTACCCTATGCAGCAGATGCATACAATGAAAACACAAAAAGCATAAGAAAACCACTGTAACAGAGTGTACAGATCATTGCCCCAACTCACGAGGCCCCGCCTTTCAAAAAATTTTTGTTTCATTATTAAAGATAATTGTATTCTTGGGTTTTTGCAAACAAACATTGCAAAACCTTTACTTTAAGCTCTTGGCATACACATACAAAAAGTGGGACAGTTTTCAATTAAACCAGTTCTTAGAAGAGCAGTAAGTGTCTTAATCTGGCAAAGTACTTAATGTCATGCCCAGAGTGCAGTGTGTGAGCAGTCACAGCAAAATCTGTGGGTAGGATGAATAGGGCCCAGGTTAATGAATCTGGCTGTGTCAAACAGGACCTGACACATGAGACGGGCAAGATCTGTCACTGGGCAGCTCGGCCACCTGGGACAGGATCCAGCCTGGGTTTCTCACCTCACATCAGGAAAAACAGTGTCACTGGGACATCAGCCTGAGACATAGTCCCCTGCATTTGTACCGTGGCTAGGGGGGTTTGCTTCCCTGCCTCAAACTGAAGAAAGCCACAGAACAAACCCATTCATGACCCCCTGTACCGTGAGCTCAGAATGTGAGCTTGGGCCCAGGGAGCCATATAGATACCTACAGCTGTGCTATGGAGGGGACACACATGCAGGAGGTCCATCTCAGTACAAAGTAAGTCATATTTCCTTCTTCCACAGGCAGAGCTCCATTCTGCCATGGACTGGGGTATCTGTAAGGCACTAGCCCAGCCCTCTGCATCCACATATTTCTCTGTGGGTATGTAGCCCATCAATAACATTCCCCACATTTCTGGGCTGCCAGAGGTTAGATACATGCTGTTACACTTGGAGATCCAGCATTATGGGTAAGACATTAAAGACTGTATTTTTATACTTTCCTGTATGCTTTTCACTTGAGTCCACAGCACATTTCTTTGCACACTTTCAGCTTGAAAATCATGTCTGTTTTGGAAAGATGAAGGCATCTCCAGAAGGTGCTAAGATTGCTGTTGACCATTCGCGTAACTTCTGACACTCCACCTGCCCTCTGTTATCTGTGCTCAATGCAGGTGCATTGAATTCAAAGCATCAATCCCATCTGTGTACATCAGAAATCAAATTCAGTCCCTGTTTCTAGAGATCAGGTCTTCTTTATCACTGCTGCAGTTGCAATGGAGAACATGAGAAGCTATGATGAGACCAAGGCTTGCAGAGAGACTTCAAGAGGACCGATCTTCAGAGTAGCTGAGCTTGGCAGAAAAAAGCTGGTTTGGGAGCTCAAGACAACGGTTCTAAAGGAGACAAGTGAAGATGAGGTGAGGGACAGATATGTGGGACTAAGAGATGCAATCAATTTGAGAAAATCCTCTTAAACTGAAGGAAGACACTCCTCTCAAAACCTTAGACAAGGTGACCTGAACATATATCCTTTTGCCTGCTGTCAGAGGTGATCTCCAAGTGCCAGTATGGCCTGGAAAAAATGGGATTTCCTGAGAAATCTCAGAGGCTGGAGGGAGCTGCTCCCACCATGGTACTGCTACTGGGGAGGACGGAGTTGTTTCTCCTTTCAGAGAAACTTTATCAGATTGGCACAAGCACTTTAATTTTCATTATTCCTAAATAATACAATGCATATTGCCCTTCCTTTTTCCTGGGTGATGGAAAAGGGACATTTCCCCAGACCTATGCATCAGTCCTGATAACAACACTTTGAAATTCGTGAGCAAGCCATTAGGGCCATAAAATTTGCTCTTCCACCTTCTAAGAATATTTTAAGTTGCAAATACTCCAGATAACCAAAGGTGTCAGGACCCAGAAACCAGCAGGAGTTCTGTAAAATTAATCAAGTTCTGCATTTGTTAAAGTTACTTTAAAAGCACAAAGGAAACTAAACCCATCAGAGATCTCGGTGCAGGTATTCCCTCTACAGGGATCTCAAACTGATCATGTTTTGGTGCGTACCTGAACTGAAGACTCTAGCATACAAAAAGCATATTTAATTAAATACTGATATTTAGAGTACTTCAGTTTCTATTTTGTTTTCCAGAAGAACTGATTTTAAAAATCTGATCAATAACATTGTGAGCATTTTTCCACTGACAATACATTTTTAAATTGAGGTGAATATCTTGCATAAATGATCTTAGGAAAATGCATTCAGTGAATAAATGAATGAAAAGCATTAGCAAAAAAAGTTGGCAAAAAATTTATTTTCCATAAAAAGAAGATATGATAATGTTTTCCATAATAATGTGCTGAAATAAATATTCTCCCCTCATCCCCTTTTACCATGTTCATACGGTATTTAATGCATTTTTTTCCCCAAATCCCCAGATCCTGAATTTGTGTAATTAATTGAGAATATTTGTTTTCTCAGCCCCTTAAAGTTATCAAGAGCTGGAAACCTTGCAGCTGAAAAAGCATGAAAGCAGAAGACAGCAGCAAACAATATGAAATTTAGTAATGCTAAAAATCTCACGTGTTTCAGGCCCAGCTCCTGAATTCTGAATGTCTGGGTGGGAACGCCTATCCTGGGCCTTGACCGGATTTGCTAGGTCAGAGAAATGCAGCTCTCCTGTGCTAGCCAATATCACAACCTCTGCTTGCAGAATGTGGATAAGCTTCAGTTTCATCTCCAGAAGAAAGTTCCATGAAAGCTGGGTTTGCTTAGGCCCTGCATCTTGCTAAGCGAGAATGGGTCTGGACCAAGGCACAAGGAGATGGTGAATGATCCCCACACACCAGGACCCTGCTCCAGCCCAACAGCCAGCTGATGCACGAGCTTTTTCCTTTCCACATCAGTCCTTCTGCAGTGAAACCTTTAGAAAGCATTACACTGATTTTTTGTCTACCTAACAACATCAGGTTATGGGATTATTCTGGTCATGAATGTTATGGCTCCCTACACACACACACACACACAGAGCACAGATGCCTAAATAGGCTCATTCATAACAAGGGCATCAAGTTTCAAAGACAACTGAGGCCCAGATGATTTTTTAAAATTCAATTCCGCTCTACGCACCTCTCTTGGGTGCTTATATGAATTAAGCCCCCAATCTTCAGAGCTTTGCCCACCAAATGTTATTAGAGCATTTGGTTTTGCAGGGATATCTTTGATTTCATTAAAATAACCGGTGGTCAGAACTGTTCTTTTAGGTCTCTTACTTGCTGATATGGGCTGTTCCTTCATCGTGCCTCCTTAACTCAAATCCTTCAACACCTGTAGGTAGGAAACACAGCCCATTCTCCAGCAAACTTCCCTCTCCAAAGCCACCTAGCAGTTAGAAGACCAGAAAGTTGTGCATGCTGTGAAAATGAAATGAAAACTGGGATAGAAGGCAGTGTAAGATGCTCCTTGGGGGGATGCCACACCAACAGAGCCACTGACCAGCCCAGGATCCCCCCTTGCCGTCTCTCCTCCCACCCTCACATTTGTCTGTGCGGAGCAAAGGCACCCAGGGCTGGGGACAGGCGTCTCAGCTAACAAACAGCTTTGCGTGACCAGGAGTAAAGAGATTTTAGTGAACAAAGTTTTGGAGAAACTGCAGTGCTGCACTTTGTTCCATGGACTTTATAGTTCCTCACCTTTGGGCCCATTTAATGCTATAATTAACCTCTGAAATTTCTCTTTATTTAACATCACCCAGACTGTCTTCTTTTGTTACCATTTATTTAACTAAAACAGGCAGGGGCTGATATTGAAGGCAGGCATGGAGCCAGCATGTTAAAACCTGCTTTTAATTTAAGGTTCTGGGGCTAGTTTCCTAGCCATTACCACATTTCAGAGAAAATGAATTTTCTTTGTCTCTGTCAAATGACGGCTGATCTAGATCTAATTAGGGTCCGTTTCACCTAAAGATGAGTAATTTACATTGTGAATATATGGCTTCCAAATTATCATTTTGGTTTAGCATCAGACATGAGCAAACCCATGCATATCTTTCTTAGATGGCACTAAAGATAAAAATCAATGGATTTTCTTCCACAATCTTTCCCAACAAAAAGATGGCAGCTGGATGAAGAAAAAAAGATACAGTTCAGGATAAGGACAAATAAGATTAAGTGTAATTGCAGAATGTAGTTTTCTGAACTGCAGAAAAAGTGACCTTTTTGAGACTTACTGAAAGAAAAAATAAAAAGCTCTGAGTATTCAAGCATTTAAAGGTAAATTTTTTGACCAAAAAATTCTGATTATGCAGGGCCATAGCTCTTTTTTGGAGCATAATATGGGTAGCTATTGGCATACCATAATAACTAAAGAAATGAAACAGATAGCAATGGAAGCAACTGGAAAAGAAAATTAAAAGGTTATTTAATACATCACTGCACTTATTTAGCAGTATAGACAAATTTTAAACTCAATTAGGAGAAAAACTCTTGTTGAACGTGCCAAAAACCCATCCTCTTTTCAGCTGGGAGTCATTTGTATAATCAGTATGTCTTGTAGCAAAACTAAAAGAACAAAACTCAGTAATATGGCATCTTGCAGTCTTACTTTGCCAAGAAAGCTGTGAAAACATGAATTTCTGTCTTCACTCTCATTTATGCTCTGCACCTCTCTTAGACCTCCATTGACTCCTACTTCCACTGTGTTTCACTGGATGACCAGGAGTTAGAGCTGGAGACACCAGGATAACACCATGCATTCAGACAAGGCTAATGGAGATGGCTGAGATACGAGCACTTCAGTACTAGGAGATAATAAGGTCACTGAAGTACACTGTGGAAATTAAATCTCAAGCATCTTCTTGTAAGATCCAATAATATGTAACATAACCTTGTTATTTTGTGTTTTAAATAACTTTGTCAGTAGAGGAACTGTGGTTTTGTCAGTGTTGGTTTTCTCAGAGAAGGAAAAACTTATCAGTAAGTTCACAAGTAAATGCTCATCAGAAGTGCAGATGATGCTAACTCTCTGCTGTTCAGTGGGATTAAGCAAAGCAGACTTCAGCTATCAGCAAGGGGAAGCTGAGTTATTTAGGGCAGCCTATAAATCAGTCAAACACCAGGAGTATCTGGCATCGGTGGGACCCTGAAGACTTTGCAGATCCTTCCCCCCCCTGTGTTCCCACTGAGGAGGAGTAGCACGGGTATCTTTGCACAGGTCTGCCAGGTTTAGAGCATCTTTCATACGTGAGCTCTTAGGACTGAGATGAATTTTTCTTTGCACCTTAAAAAAGGGCTTATAATCATTACCGTTTGTTTAGGTGGGGATTCAAAGCAGTAAAATGAATTGCAAAAACTCAGAGATGCAATGGAGATGTTTGTTGTTTTACAGAGAAATAGGGATAGTCCAGAATTATATTTCCTACATGATTTTGAATCATTACATTTTTCCTAGGGCCTGAAGATTTTTGTTCATTTTAGAACCCAGCAAAATTAGTACTTTTATATTATTTGCATTATTTCTCTGATCTCAGAAAGCCCTGAGGTCTGTCACTCACCACACACAGTCCCTGCCCAGCAAAGCATCAATGATGTACACGACTCGTGTCAAAGACCCAGCAGTGAAACTGTGGGATGTGACTACCTGCAGCTCAGGATCAGGTCCCTGTAGGAGCAAACCCATCAAGCCAAAATTGCTTATCCTATGAACAGATAATTTCCAGCTCCTCTATTTGAACATTTACCAAACTGTAACAGTAAACCAGGGGAAATAGCTGTTTTGATAAAAACTTATCTTGCTCAGCCCCATACCTAAAAGCTGAAGATGGGTGTTTCCATCTCCTGCAGCCATGTGGGAGTGGGACATCAGAGTCCCTGTAAGCACTGAGGTGGCTCAGACCAGCAGCGCAGTTTCCAGTGCAGAGGCAGGGATGCACAGTAGTCTAATTGAAGCTTTCTGAGAATGAAGGGCTGTGAAAATTCAGTTGTGGTTTTCAGCAGGATGGTTATCTTCCTTTAATCAACTGCAAGCAATCATTGCCTAAGCTGGTCTCTGTTAACTTTGCATGCAGTTTCCGTTCACAACAACCAAAGTCCTGCTTGGAGCCTCAGCTGATTTGAGTCAGCCATAATTCAGTAACAACAATTTTGACATTATGTCACAACTTACCCCAGACTAGAAAGTTCACCCCATGCCAAACTCATCCCTGGTTCACCACTAAACTCTGTGAAGTTCTTCCAGCCATGGACTCGGCACCAAAGTAGTCTGAGTTTCCAGTCTGATCCCATTTAGCACTACGTCTGATACCCTGCTTCACATATATTAAGCGTGTCTCTCTTTGATCTCGTCAGCTGTTTATTTTATATCTGCCTTGTTATTGTTGTTCTTAATTACAAGCTGCAGCCTGACATTGTGGTAATTGCACATACACACACTCAGGCATACACAGCCCAGATTGTTGCGGGACTTGATCAACTTCGACTTCTAAGATCTTTTCCATCTTCTTTTACAAGTGTTGTCTACCTCAAACAAGCACTGCAGTTTACAGAATCATGGTAAAGAAACCAGAGGTGAGGCCCAAATACAGCATCTTCAGCTAAGGCATGGCTGGGAATACACAGAGCCAGCTTTCAGACAGTGTTTTTAATGCGGGTGTGCAAATAGCTTGTCTACACAGCCTACACAGCATGTTGAGAGATTTTGTCTAACAGAAAAGACAAAAAGCTCTTTTAGAGAAGCCATTTAAAACCTCATAAACACACACAAAAGAATATTTCTAGGGGCAAGAGTTCTTCACCTTATGGCTTCACAACAATGAACAATGACAAAAGTTTGTAATTAGATGGTGCCTTTCATCTTAGCAATTACTGACTATTAATTTGACACCAGTTCTTCTCACAAGCACACAGCTGCTGTGTGCGAAGGAGAGGAGACAGGAAAGTGTGCATCCAGGAACAGCACATCCTGAACTGCAATTGCTCAGGCTTTTAAGAAAAGCACACCAGGGACTAAATATCTGCCCCTAAGGTGAACCAAAACATCTGCAATCCAAAGCTGCTTACTCATTTGTGTTGTTAAAAACGCCCAGGCACCTTCTAACTCCCACTCATTTGTAGGAAACCAGAGTGTTAGGATGGGCATGGAAAGATCTGTTACAGCTGTGAGGAGTTTAATTGTAATTCTAATATACCTGGATATCGGAGCAGCTTTTGATCTAGAAGTAAATACAAGCAAGCTGCTTTACCTGACAAAGTGTATTTCAGACACGCAGCTGCATGAATGGATAGTAAAGTGCCTTTCTCTTCAAAGGATGTTAGTGGCATAATGTGCGTGAGGAGAACCCAGCAAACTTCACATGCAAGGAGGTACGGTCAGTTAAACTATCACTCAGGCATTTCCTGCATGCCTCTTCTTTACGAGGCTCTTCAAAGAGTCCTTGCAGGCATCTTTCTGACACTCATTCACAGCTTTCAGTAATGCTCTCTGTGCATGGAAGTTATTAGCATGAGAGGTAATGAGGTCTGGTCAATTATTCGGGGGAGCCAGGCTTCCCAGTGCACATCCTTGGGCTGCTATGGATTCACCTGGAGACGTTAAGCAAATGCCTTTGTCTCCCTGTTTCACTTAATGATCATCTATGTCAGAGAGCTGTCAGCTAACCTTAATGCAGGACTTTGAAGCTGGATCATGCTAAATAGCCACTGATTTATAGTCAGCTTCCCATCAGCTGTGGAAATACAGGGCCAGGATCCCATTGGTAACGTAAGACTCCTGAAGCACAAGACACAGATACCTGAACAACTTGACAAAAATTCAGCTTTGGTGTAACTGGGCTGACTCCCGCAGAAACCCTTCACTCCCATGCATCTGGTTGTTGCAGGGCAAATTCTCTGCAACAGGTTGTTCCCTGCCAGAGTAGCCGGATTTCTGGCACCTCAGAGCATGAAACATCCAGCATTGTGGTTCCAGGTGCGGCCTCCACCTGCTGTCCTCTCTCCCACCTTTAGGGCTGGTGCCAGCAGCACCGGCTTGATTGACTTTAGTTGATCCTGCATTTGAGTATCTTTGCGCCATACCTCAAATGGTCATACCAAACTGGTCTAGCAGGTCACCATCCCCCATTTGCCAGCTTTTACTAGTGCTACTACAGGCCACATTGAGCAATGTACCTTCCAGACTGTAAGCATGAGTTCTAAGAGTTGTGTTGCTCTTGTTTTATACCACATATACTGGACTGTGAATGTGAAAATGAATGTGAAAAACTGTGAACGAGAAATGGTGCTGTGTACTGAGCACCAAGCCATACAGATACAGAGTCAAGAGAAGAATGGAGGGGGCAAACTAAATGCACACTCCTATCACTTCTAGGCACATGGAACACATATTTATCAAATGCAGGGCCACAGGAAGGGACAAAGCAGCATATCAGCAAATGTATGACTGCATTAATAGCTCTGAGCCCTAGCAAATATGCCTTGCTGAGGCACTAAATGAAGCAGTGGGGGTTTTGCATGTGGATTACTCCACAGTGCCAAGGAGATGAGTGCATGCCTCTACCCTACAGTTGCCTTCAAAACCTTCATTTTACTGCTGTGTGCCCATCTACCCCCAAATAACCACACAACAGTGCATGAGGAGCTGTGGGGCAGTTGTTCATAAAAGGGATACAAGATCCATTACAAGATACATGGACTTGTCTCACTGCTTAGCTTTCTGAGAACTACTTTTCACCAAGCTGACATGTTCAGGCTGACCTATTTCTGGGAATGTGTTTCCACAGCTCATCCTCATGAGAGAAACATGTGCGAGTCTCATAATGTTAAAGTGATTATTCAACATCATGGGCCAGACTTGACCCTCCATGTATGGCCTTCATTGCCCTGTTGAAGAGCTGGGGGAAAGGGGTCACACATATTGTTAAACCCAGTGTCTTAAAGATTCAGGCTTGACGGGTGCTGTATGTGTGTGTGTGCGCGCTCGCGCGTTTGTGCAACTTTGTCTCAGCTCAGTCCTGAAAGATCTAAACAACCTTAATTTTACAGTTAACGCCATCAGAAGCTATGACCACCTAACACATTGGGTGCCTTGCAGCCCTGTGTGCCCTAATTTAGAATTCTTGATATCTAGAAGAAAAATACATGCTTAATCCCAGTTCAGGGAAACAGAAAGAGGGACTGTTGGCAAAGGCTGCCGAAAATAGAGAAAGGTCCACTGATGTCATGTGATGACAGATGCCTGACAACTCAGCATATACCTTTGTGGATCTGTGCCCAGTAGAGTCAGGGACAAGACCCTGAACAATAATTTCCAGTCTATAGGAAAAACTTGGTGTCTTTGCAGATTAACCCACAAAAATTCACAAGTAAGGTCAATCAATGACAAAAATGCTGAACAAAGGGATGCAACAAATTCCCTGTTGCCCTGTAGGAATTTAGTGCTTGTCTCAGAGCTGCATGGGAAAAAACACTACCCACTACGACTAGAGTAGCAAGGTCCCTCACAAGCTAGAGAGGAAGCAGTTCTCATCTGTCCCAAGAAAACCCTAATAACCATACTCCAGAGCAACCTGTTATAGGGCTCTTCCTCCCTCCTGCTCCTGAAGGTGGGCATGACACAGATAAGGAGGCAGGAGTCACTGGACAGGGTAAGACAAGCAAGAAGTATGGTTCTGTAACGTGTCAAAGCACACAGAGGTACCTGGGCTCTTGCCTCTCTATTCTTGCTGCTGTTCATGGAATAAGATGAAAGGTCAAGACCCCTGGAGATAAAATTCAGGAGTTCAGTGAGTTCACTGGAGCATGAGCTTCAATTCAGCCACCTGAAGTCTGCTTTCTTCTTGCTTCAGGCACCTCAACACCATCTCTGAGGTCCTCCCCTTGCATTCCCTGACAGTTGTGGCTTCTTACTGACTTTCCATTAAATCAGTCCTGTGTGTTTTCATACACTTCTGCCCCAAGATGGTAGTGATCTTGCCCATTCATTTGCTCATCTCTGGATGTGAGAAGAACTAGTAAATACACCCAAGCCGATTTAAGACTATGGGATCCACAGGAGTTTGGCTGTTACTGGCTGAGCCCTCCAGTGTTCCGATTACTCGTTATTCCAGCTCATGTCTCTATGCTGTGGCTTTCCAAGTTGCCTGACTGGACAGGTACTAGCTCACACCAGCTTCCTTTGAAGCTTTAATTTGCAGCCTGGATATGCAGCTACACCCAGGGCCACAGCTGGATCTACAAAGCCTGGGAACAGACTGTAGAAATGAAGGTACTTTGCTCTCCTCCCACACTATCCTGCAGCGCTCAGGCTTTTAGTGATACCTTTTAGCACTAGCAAGTGTGAATTTCGTAGGTCTGAACAGCTTGACTGATGAAAGCTTTGGTTGGGAATCTGCATCTCTGGTTGGGTTGGGATGTGCTAAGAACAAGAAGGGGGATCTTTAATGTTGACTTTATCAAGAGGCACATTTTAATCCTCTTTGCCAACCTTTCCTGCCAACCACAGGAAACTTCTCCCTCACTTCCCCTGGCTCACTACCCCTCCACAGCTGCTATTCACCAGCAGAAGGGAGGAAGAGACATGGAACAAAATCTACATGTCTTTATGGTGAGCTGCAGCCAGGACAAGGCCTCTTTATTGTGCCATCTCTGCTGCTCAGATGTGCTGCTGAATGTTTCCAGTGCAAGACTGGCAAATGGGTTCTTTTCCCATGACAAGCTGTGCTTTTCTGTAATGTGGCCAGCTCTCTGCTGTACAAATCTGCTTAGAATTTTACAGATTTGGCTGTTGATCGGTGTGATGTGACTGCAAGATGGGCATGGAACTACTCTTTAATTTTGTTCAGAAAGTCTTAATAGAAAAATCAAGATTATTTCAAAGAATCTAATGCAACATTCATGACTTTTTGAATCTCTCTCTCTAGTATCTTCTGACTTTTTTCCATAACAACAGCTCAGTGACGATTTTTTTCACATGATGAAATAACAAGGAGCCAAAATGTAGCTCTTCCAAAACCCACTGCTGCATCCTTTTTTTTCTCTAGCGTGGAGCAGCATTTTTGAAACTCAAGTAAATGGTCACTTACAGATGATGCTTCCATGAAGAAACTTAACTAAAATAAGCCACAAGTACATTCAGGAAGTCTCATAGTACCTTGTCAGCAGTTGTTTTGGATTAAATACTGAAACACAGTATCTAGGAACCCATAAAGTCAACTGTAAAATCCCATGGGCTGAAACAGATGAATTTGGGATTGAAGATCCATTAGAATCATCTGACAGCCTTTCAGTGACTGCAGTCAGGTTTGCATCAGACCACCTTCTAAACTTATCTTCGTGTCTCAACATGCAACACGTGAAAGTCTTCTGAAGAACCTATACACTCAACAACACAGTCTTGTGTCTGGATGCAACAAAAGCTGCAATAAGAGCCTTGTGATGCCTCTTGTGCAATGCTAATCTTTAAGCATTACATCAGGATAAGATCTTTTATCTCCATTCTGTAGGCAGCAGGGATTAAAGCAGTCATGAATAAAGTAGATTTCAAGACTTCTATTAGTCAAAGAGTTTGAGGGGATGGAACTAATAAAGCTGATCAGTGAAATGGCACGATAAGTATTGCTCCTTGTCTATAGAGGAATCTAAGCTTCAGGTGTAGTGTTCAGAAAAGACTCATTGGCAGAGCTACAAGTTACTCCTTTGCCCCTTCTGTAAAACAAATGTATTATTCATATCAGTCCTAAAAGAGGAGAAAGAGGAAGGGAATGTGGTGGAGAAGCGACAAACCACCAAAGAGGAAAAGTTTTTAGGCAGCAAGGGAGATGTATTTCCCATGCAGTACAGGAGCTGTTACATTCTGGTATCTTCTCCTAATATTGGCCAGGAGTGCCTTGGTAAAGCTGGGAAGGCAGATTTCCATGTCCCATTGCAAGAGACATGAAACAAAACCCTCAGGCAGATTTCCACTGGCAAGCAAGCAGGATGCAGCACAGAAATAAATAAATAAACCAGTATGAAATCACACTGGGAGGAATATCGTGGCTTGGCATGCACACAGCTCTGTTTAGAGAAGCCAATGCTTGTCAAGAGAAAACACAAAGGAAGAAGAAACTCCTTACCCACCCTGCTATTAGGAGCTAGTTATCATGGTAAGAAGGTCCAACAAGGATGGAAGAAGCCAAGTAACAATGCTAAAAGCTTAAGCAAAAAAGCTCACCCTGTTGAACAGCATTTGCACCTGGACCCCAGTTCCAGAAAAGCCTTCAGTGTTTTGGATCTGTCAACAGCAAAGCTTCAAGAGCCCAAGATCTAGGCTTGAAATCTGCTCCTCCAAGCTAGGAATAGTTTGATCAAAAATTTTGGTCTTGACTGTCTCTACTTAAAGCAAAGGAACACCTACCATGTTCTGAGATACGCACCTTGCTGTGGTCTCAGCCCCATGGTTAGGTCCATAATATGAAAATGCTTCTTCCAGTGAAATACTCTCTAGGTGGCACCCTGCCTACTTGAATAAGATGATAGAGCTGAGGATGACAGAGCTGGGAATACTCCATGGTGCTAATCATGTGAAATCCTATTTAAAAGACTGTTTTTACATTCATAAAAAAATTAATAACTTTGACTTTTCAGAGCTCTTGTATTTCAATAGCAGGATCATTATAGAGCCTGTTAAATTTTGATGTTGTTTCATAAGAAAGAACAAAGACTCGGGAAGGGGGTTTTATCCATGTGTGTAAATAGTTGATATGGATAGTAAAGAAGTCTGAGCCAGTCTTTTCTCAGCAGTGCCCAGTGACAGGACAAGAGCCAGTGGGCACAAATCTAAATACAGTAAACTCCACTTAACATAAGAGAAAAAATTTTTACTGTGAGGATGGTCATACACTGGAGCAGGTTGTCCAAGGAAACTGCAGAATCTCCATCCTTGAAGATATTAAAAACAACTGGACACAGTCCCAGACAACATGCTCTAGCTGACCATGGTGTGAGCAGGTGGTTGGCCTGGACAATCTCCAGAGGTGCCTTCCAACCTCACCTGTTCTGTAATTTCTGATGTGTGAAACGCTGACCTCTCCAGACCTGTTGGTAAGCTGTATTTACTGTGCAGCCCAACCAGTTTTGTCCTTTTCATGTAAAGTCTGTCTGACGCAGTGAGGGTCTTGAGAGAAGCTGGGAATGGCTTTCAAGGAGGCCAAATCCCGGCTCTCTCTCTCCTTAGCAGAGGATCAGAAGCCCCCATAAGACTGGCCTGCCACACCACCATGCTGGCAGGGGTTCCTAGTCTTGCACCCAAGGCAGTTTGAGTACTAGTTTGTAAAGATGAAATAGACAGACCAGAGCTCACCAGGCACAGCCCTGTCTTGCCCTGCAGCCATCTCCCCAGGAGGGCAGCTGAGATGGGGCACCTGGAGGCAGATGCTGCCTGTGATCTGCAAGAAATCCCACCCAGGAGTGCCATCTGCTGGGTCCTGGGCAGAGAGTGACAGGCAGCTCCGCTGGTTGCCCTTGCAGGGCTATCAGGAGGCAAGCAGGGCATTTCAGCTCACTTCAGTGGGGTTTCTCCTCTCTCTTCAGGCTAGGTGGGCATGTCTCTTTGCTGAAGGTCATGAGGAAGGCTGTGTCAAGAAACGGCTGGCTGGTTTTACACAACCTGATTGTCCCTGGAATGAGAAAGACAAGAAAATTAGTCTGAGAAAAGCATGCTTTTTAAATAGAAGGTTGCCTTTACCATCTGAGACTCATCTTTACTTTGTTGTGCTACTCCATGGGACTCAGGAGCTCTCTTTTTCTCCCAGCTGGAAAGTAGTAGCTGAGGATAACAGAGTGGGAACACTCCACAGTGCTAATCCTGCGAAATCCTATTTAAAGTCCAGTTTTTAGGTTCCTAAACAATTTAAGTAACTGTGACAGTTTCTTGTGTTTCTATAGCAGTATCCTTAGAGGGCCCAGTAATATGGTCCCTTCTGGTGTGATGCCCTAGGGAGTGTCAGATTCCCCATCTTTTCTCTGTTGCATCCCCAGGCCAGGCACCAATAGTGGTGGATCTCAGTGAGGGAAAGGATGGATCATGGGTGTCACAGTGAGGCAATGACATCCTGCAAGGTTGCTGCCCAGAGGCAGGGGAAGGTCACAAGTGAAATCCCTGGCAATCACCAGCTATCTGCAGTTTTGAAAAGCTTGTACACCGTCTGAACTGGCAGATGAGCCCCTTCTGGTTTTAAAATCAGTTTATGTAAGGAGTAAGTTGGGATCCAGATATGGTATTCAGGATAAGCCTCTGATCCTGAGCCTTGTCCCATCTCCTCCCATCACACACAGCCCTGCACTTGTAGACAGATGAACAGCCACAGGAGCAGCAAGAGAAAAACCAGGAAGTTGCCGGTGGCAAAAGAAGCCTTTTTGGAGCAGGGAGTGAAACAGATCTGATAGCCCATGCCACAGTCTGCTGTGCCATGGCTTCCCTGTGTCAGGGAAGTTGCCTCCTCATGGAGACTGCTTCCCAGATAGGACAGGAGACCTTGCAGGCCTGGTGATTTGCTCTCTAGGAGGTTTATCCCACTGGTACCTGTTTGGCTGCTAGTCTACATGTAATCTTAATTCAGTCCTGATCCAAAGTGGTGTTCATCCAAAGTAGCTCTGTTCTCCTATCAAGCCCTGTTCTTCATAAGACCTGATGTGGCCAGGCAGGTGAAGAAATCTCCTGGATAATTTTCTTGACAGTGCAATCATGGTTACACTCTAAGCTGAAGATGTGTGGTGTCAGCAGTTCTTGGGCAGTGACTGTGATCCTGAAGAGTAAGAAGATGGCTCCAGTGAGCAGTCTGCTTTCTCCTTTGCTGAGGAGATGCTTTGAGCGCCAGAACTTGTTCCTTCCCTCTCCCTGGTAGCGTTTTGCTTGGCCCTTCTGCAAAGGAGAACCTGAATCATGCTACTCTTTTGCACTGCCAGGGTGTGCAGAACTTTTGGGATGGGGTGTGAAAGGTCTGGAGAGGTCTCTATGCCACTCATGCAGCTGTATGAAATAGTTCATATATTAATCAGTATCATTCATGCACTGAAGTCCCAGGCAGCCATCCTACTTCTTTGCAAGGCAGCAATGGCCCACTGAAGCTTTGGAAATCACTTGTCCTGGCAGCTAAAGACAACATCACAGGAACACAAGACCATATTTTCCTACAGTTTTCTGGTGAGCAGACTCTTAGAGTGCGTCACAGAGTGAGTCATCCCTTGAAAGAGATTTAGGCAGGTTATGGATGGGATTTAGGGGGAGATTTTCTTAATTTCCTTTTGTGAAATGCTCCCCTTTGGAGACTCCACCCAAAGGTAAAGAGTGACCAACTGGCTATGAGAGGAGGGAAGCTGCATAAGGATGGAGATCAGTGTTACCAGAGTGGACAGTCACTACTACTAAACTTCCAGATGCCAGATGTTGAGGAAGTATTCAACAGTGATGAAAGCTAGGTCGTTGTTTAGATCAGTCTGCAGTACTTGGTTTAGGCCCCGCTGGCCACATGGCTTAACAGCTAACAGAAGAAATGAGAATTTCTCAGCTTTACAGAGAAATGAGGTCATATTTGTTCATTTGGCCCCAAATTCTCTGGCTCTCTCCACTGACAGGCTGGGACTTCATTGACAGCAAGTCCAGGCTTCAGACTGCTAGCTGCTCCTGTGCTTGGAGAGATTTTCTGGGTGGCAAAAAAAGAAAAAAAAAAAAAAGCATTTGTCCTGACAAAGAGGGGATGGTCACAGGAAGAGTTATCATTGAATCATAGAATGGTTTGCATTGGAAGGGACCTTCAAAGATCATCTAGTTCAACTTCCAGATAAATTACTGCCAGGGACACACACGCATCCCCCCACTGGTGAGTCTCCGTTCAGTTGTGGGTTGACAGGCACAGAGACCCGAGTGAAGCACTGCAGCCTGCTGCCAGCCCTTTGCCACCACCCTGTCACGTCCCCAGCAAGGGGAATGAGGATCCCCTTCCCACCAGCTCAGGCTCGTGGGGAGCTGGCCTCAGCTTGTCCCACCACCCTGGGACAACGTGAGCTGGGGCAGGGAACTGCTACGTCTTTCTGAGGGGAAGAAACAAGGTTTTTGGTGGTCTGCTGGAGAAGAAGATAATGAGATATGCTGGGCTGGTCTGTCTTCATATCACTGTCCCCATCCCTGAGGCAGTGGTGCTCACCAAGCAACCTCTTACTGTCTGTAAAGAAGGATATTTCAAAATCAATAAATAAGAATAATATAACCCATTTAGAAATTAGTTAATTAGAACCTTTCAGCAAGGTATTAAAGCAATATGACTTTGGGCAAATGTGCATTAGTGGTAAATAAGCAGTGTCTGGATTAATAGCAAAGGTACTGAGAACATTCTCCCATCCATTACTGAAATATGTCTATATAGTGAATAACTTGAGTGTTTAACTACAGCGCACACCTTCTTATCGCTTGTGCCACTAAGATTTTTAATCTCTGGATACATCTCGTCTTAAATAAAAAAGTCCATTCTAGACTCACTGCTTTTATTATTTTACGGAAATTAGAGCTGTGAAATTGCAGTTCCAGTTTTTAATGAAATGGAATATTCTGCTGTCAGATGAATAGTTTGAACTGGTTTGTGTTGATGTAATATAGGTTGAATTCTGTGTTTATAAAAGCTTAGTGACATGCTAGCTTGTATCAGACACTGAAATAGGATCTTCCTCCAGTTCTTGGTTTCAGTATCCCATCTTCAAGTCAATTAGTGGTGGGCACAAGTCTGTACCACATACCAAAAAGGCAAAGCTCTAGGATTTAGTTAAGCTTATGCTTGCTCTTCTGAGTGCAGAAAATGCGTAGTGAGGTGTTTCGCCAAATTGGACCACAGACAAACTCTTCAAGAGAAGAAGGCAAAGCACAGAAAAATTAGGGTTATCAAACAGAAATTCTCCCCTCCTTTTCTATAGCATTTAAATATGATCCAGAAGTTCCCCAGCTGGGGGGATGAATCAGAGCTGGCATGGAGGGCAGGTGGCACAGGCAAGCTGCCCTCAGCTGGGCTACACAAGGACAAATCTCAGCTCCCCATCCACTGCTGGAGCCTGGGCACAGCATGACCCTAGTTGCACCGCTGACAAGGCCGGTTAAAGTGAGCACGCAGGAGGACACCAGGCACCCCAGTCCTGAGGCCTCCGGTCTCAGTCTGTTGCCATGGGAGGCAGTGGCTGCCATTTGAGGGCTGCGGCTTCACCTCTCATGGGAAGAGCATTGGGCACCCCATGGAGCAGGGAGGCCTGCTCTCATCTGAGGGGCTGGCAGTGCAAGGTAATACTGAGCAGAGTTAAACATTTTCACTCCATCTATGTTCTCATTTGAAAGTGTAGGTTTTCTAAAGGCTGTTTCACCTTTCAAAAAAGTACCATATTTTGAGGGGGACCCTCCCCCCCCTCCTCCCCAACCCCCCCTCTCCATGTAACACATAGAATAAAAGCCTTGGTCTTGAATAGACTTATTCTTTGCTAAAGAAAGTGTTGATCAATTTTGCTTGCCATTTTCCATTCTGCTCTGAATAATGCCCATGTTCCTGGCGTTACTAGATATTTTTCCCACCTCTTCTCTTTGAAGACAGAAAGAGATTTAAGGGCTGGAAATATTTGGAGCCTGAGTTTTGAGGGGAACACAAATATTATGGGAAGACAACAGCAGGCTTGTCTGAAAGTGCTTCAGCTTAAAATTCCTGGAGTTTCCCACTGCATCACAGCACACCAGCCGATTAGCAGAGCTTCCACATGATGCAGAAATAATTTCTAAACTCCTGGACCTGGCACCCATTCCTGGCCATGGTACAGTGGAAAGAATGTTAATGACAAAACGGGAACACATAAGCATGAAAATAAATTCCCTATTACAGCCTTTTTTCTGCAGTGTGTCCTGAAGAAATGCTCCATGCTTTAAAAAGTTCTAAAAACATTAAAAGGGATTTGAAGCAGAGTTGACATCTCTGACAAAATAGTTTAATGTGTTGTCAGAAATACAAGTAATAAGTGTCACTTTATAAAATAGTGGATTTGTTTGCTGGCTTTGCCTACTCTGCTTAACACAGTTCCTTTGGTGAGCGTTTCCTGATAGTCATGCAACTTTCTGGTGACATTTGTTGTTGTTGTTTTTCTCCTTTTAAATAAATCAACAGTCAGGCTACTGTCCCCGTGCTGTGGAACAAAGCTGAATGCTCTGAGTCGGTCCCCGGGCTATTTACACAAGTGACTTCAGAGGAAATGTTCTCACGTTGGCATCATGGGGACCACAAAGGTTCATTGAGATCAGACTGAAAAGTGGAGACTGTGAAGCCTCCTCCAGCTGTCCCTCTGGCACCATTAGGAAGAGCACTTCCGAACTGCCTGCAAAGACCTAGCAGAGAGATTCAAAGGAGGGCTGAGTTTTATTAATCTGACTCCACGTGCTTTGTTAATACGATTCCTTAAAAGTCCCCCTGAAAAGACCCAACAAGTGAAATCTCTAAACCAGGCTGCCCACCCTAGATGATATATGTGCACTTTGGCTGTGTTGTTCCTGCCACCCAAATAGGTTTCATGGAGGTGACCGGGAAGGAGTGGGAAGATTGCTGGAATGGGATGAAGCGTAGACCATGTACAGACTTCAAACGCAAGGTTAAACAAGGAAAGCATGAGGCTCAGCACAGTATTTCCAAGTTGCTCTGACTTGTCTTGACTTTGTGTGTACTGAACCTGTTCTTCCTACACATATCCAGATGCTTAACTATTCTGCAATTTGTCCCTGTGGAAAAACTTAGCCCTGTTGTGTTCTAACACCTGTATGCAATGTGCAAAGCAGCACAAGTTATACATCAGAAATGAATTCACCTATTTCTTCCATTCTTCATGAACATACTAAACTTAACCCTCTTTTCCCCATTCAGACTGTATTCAAATCAGAAACAACCATGATTGTGAATGACAGTGCTGCAAGTAACAACATTACCTGAGCTACCCCAGCACTGCTACCTGAGAAAGTGGCAGCATTTAATTCATGGCTCTGAAAGTAGTCAGAGTTATGCTGTTCTTGGCTTTGTACCTCCTGGGTCCTGAGTCTGTGCAAGTAATCATCCCTGGGGTTCAGCTACCCCTTCTGTGGCCATGGAGATACCTTCAGCTTCTTTTAAGATTATTTATGTCTTCCACACAGCAGTGTACTGATTAGTAGAAGACGACTGTGTTCTTCTGGGAAGACAGAGGCCTATTACAACCAGCTCAGCTGACGTGAGCACAAGAACTGCTGTAACTTGAATATCTTTTGCCTTTCTGTTTTGTGCTTTGGTTCTCCTCGTGCACCTCCAGTTTCCAGGTCTGGAGCGTTTGACACAGTTCCAGGGGAGAGGAACCAGGCATCTGAATGGGGACTCTTAAAATTGCATCTGTGCAGGGCAGTCAGAGAGCCAGTGCCACCAAGTCGCTTGGAGCACCCCCTAGGGTGAAGGGACACCTGCAGGCGTGTGGCTACAGGAAAAGAAAAAGCCTTTACTCTGAGCTCAGAGATCCCTGGATCCTCAGATGCTGCAGTGTCTCAGTGTCCCTGCAGATACTGCCGATGCTGTTATAACTTTGCAAAGCTCATTGCAGTGCCAGGATCCAGGAGAAGGTTAACATCAGGTCCCTCACTTTCCTCTGGGATCTATGAGCAAACTCCAGAAACTGGCCCAATGCATGTGTTTTGAGAGTGTACAGGCTTGAGGTTCAAAGGAAACCTTTGAACTGCCAGCAGTTACATTAAAGGACAACAGGATAAAACAACCACACGGCCAGAGACATGGATTTGCATTCAGTCTCAGTTACTGTGGCACAGCACACCAAGGTGAGCTCATCAGACATGCTCATCTTGCCAAAATACAGTTTCCCAGTAAAGCAGATATTTTTCTTAATGTACATCACCTACTCAGATTTTCCTTTGAAGAACCAAATTTGGGACCCAGGAGTCAGGCTGGCCCGCAGCCTGCACAAATGGCAGGGCTCCTGCCACACTCTGCAGGTGGCTCTGGAGTGACAGGGAGATTTCACAAAGCCAAGACTCTACTCAGCTTGTGTTATGCATCCCATGACATCTCTCTGTACTGCAATTGAAAATCCCACCCTTGAGAAGAACTTACAGATTTGGCCAAGGATTAGATGATGAGGCAGCATACCTACATCCTGACTCATTATTGTGGCAGAAATATTGCATTTCCTATGAGGCTTCCTATCAAGGTCAAAGGCAGGTTGACATTTCAGCCACTGAAGAGACTCTTTGACAGCTTTCAGTGTCTTTTTGACGCTCTGATATAAAAGTGCCCTTCAGACAAGCACTATTTGTAGCATCTATAGCTCAGAAATCACTGGTATGAGAATTATTATACAGAAGACCCTTGAGACAAACACATGTCCTGGGAGATACCTGCTATGTCTATGTCTTTATTTGCAAGCAGCTGTGAATAATTTTATCTTCTCCATAGCTGAAACACTCCAAATGCTTCAGTCTGGCAGCAGGTTACACATAGCAGAAAGATTCAATGCCAGTATAGGTTTATTATTATGTTCAGATTTCAGATTTGAACTTCTGCTGCCTTATATTTTCTCTCAGGCAAAATAAAGGCCAGGTCTACCATCTGGAAAACCCTAAGTATCAGGCCAAGTATAACATGGATGAGAAAATAACTGGTTGCCAAGAGAAACTGGGGAATAACATCAGCGAATCCAGCAAGTTTCTTGAGAGACCTGCTCTCTTACTGACGAGCTGATGGGCCCTGTAGAATGTTGAACAGTGGTGAAATGGAAACGCGGAAGGTTCAGTGTTCTCCTGCACTGGTGCACATGATGAAGGATAACGTTTGTTACTGCCACACGCTGGTCCATCTTGGGTAGTGATGTGGGGTGCATATACAGCCTTTTATTTTGATTTTATTGTACTAGCCAGGTAAAGAGAAAGCAACTAAACTTGCAAATATGTCATGTAAGAGCAGAAGTAAAAGGGCTCTACAGTCATTGGAACAGAAATCTCTGCTGTATTTGCTTGCAAGACTGTTATGTTTTTCAGCTGAAACAGTGCATGAGACTTTTCATATCAGAGTGCTTGTGAAACATGTTTGTGGTTTGTGCTTCATTTCGTAAAAGTTATTAAGGAGGAGGCTGGTGTTTTTCCTTCTTTTCTCTCTACCTCAGAAATTTCAAGGTTAGTTGTTTGATTTCCTGGGGAGAGCGATGTTGCAGGGGGGAGATTAGTGAAAATCACAGGGATCTTGGAAGAAGTCCTTTTGTGTGTCTGGTGTCTATACATGCAGAAAACCAGATGCTGTCAGACTTTCCCAATTAGGACTGTGACATGGGTGAAATAAGCAGTTCTCCTTTCTCACAGATAGCACCAGCCCCAGTTCATTAATCAGCTGTCACTCAGACCGTCTCCAGCGAGGAACGCTGATAGCATCGTGGCCGGAGCGCAGGCTGCTGCGGGGAGAGCGATGCTGACAACACCCCATGCCGCAGCTCCCTCCGCAGGGGCTACCAGCATCAAACCCTGCCATGCCTCAGCACTTTTCCATATCCTAAAGGTGAACTACAGGCGATTGCAGATTTGGCTCTGAACTTTTAAACAAAGAGACCTTTAATGTCTCAACAGGACAGAGCCAGGAGCCCCTCCAACCTATATGAAAGGCTGTCATAATTAAAACCAAACAGAAACCGTCTGAATGCCTTATTAAGGACACTTACTAGAACAACTTTAACCCCTGAGTAGTCTAGAAAGCCTTTAATGTTTACAGATGTTGAGAGGAGTGTACATGCAAAGGTTTTCTTGGTTAGTGCCAAAGGGACAAATTTGGAGCTGGTGTAAACTGAGGGTGGGATGCTGCGACCTAGAAATATGGCTGGGTTTAGTGCCTTTCTTTGTCCATATTATATCTGAGAAAATAGAGGTGAAAATAAAATGTAAAAACAACCGAACAAACCCAACCAAACAATGAACTGGACATCTGTTTCTTTATTTACAAAGTAGCTTTCTGCATTATTTTCAATCATCAGAATTGGACAGACTCCAGAAATATTTATCTTCATCTTTTCATCAGGGAAAAACATTGTATGAAAGCATTCTGTCACCTCTCATGTGGCATTAACAGATTTGATACAGTCAACTCATGCGGTATTCATGGATAAACATAGATAAACACTTAGTCTCCAAAATTACTAAATTCCCTTACAAATAGGAACAAAAACTACAACAAGCATTATTTTCTCTGTTGCCAAACCAGAAATAAATTCAAACACCCTTCTAAGTTAACAGCATTTCCAGTATTCCCTTGAGTGTGAAATTTAGGCGTCAGGAATGGTCACAGTAAAGCACATTCAGTGTATTTCTTAGACAGGCTTGAAGGCTGCGAAAGAAACTACAAAACTGGATCTGTGGCTTGGTTCAAGGAAAACATGGTCTGTTAATCAACTGACAATGTGAGGGTGTCATTAATTCAAGACAATTCATATTATACATCTTTTTTTCTCTGCAATTTCAGTATTAGGAAACAATTTGATTTGAAAATAAAGAAAGACTCTCTGTGTGCATATACATGCATGTCTGCATGTGTGTGTGCATGTATATGCAAATATTCCCAGCTTGCTACACTAAGCTTTTTAGCTGCATAACTTCCACTGAAGTAATAAAATAATAATAATGACAGTATTATTAGTTAATAGTAATAATAATAATGGAATATGAGTTTACCAGCTAAAACCAGCTGAGTATGAACTTGAGAAAATCCCCTCCAGATGTAAGCGAAAACATCTTCTTTACCCCCTGCATCAAAACTACATGAGTTCAGACAAGCACCAACAATCCTTGGACAACTAAAGCGTTGTTCTGAAGAGATAAGGATGTGGATGAAACAGACCATTGTGACTGGAAAAAAGTCTGACACTGCAAAAGAAATGCCAAGGCATTTACAGAAAATAAAATTCAAGGCCAAGCCAAAGTGTGGTTGTCAACATAGACAATTTCCCAGTAACAAGGTTCAGTGCCATTGACATTATATGCTGTTGAAGCCAATGCCATCCCCCAAATATTTATAGTGCACGAAGGGGAGTTGTCAGCCAGAAAAAAGTAACTTTTTTAGGCTTCAGCAGGTCTCGGCAGATGCAGGCATTAGTCTGGCTGACTTCAAAGACTCACTGGAAGTGTCACCACACAACACCTATTTTTAGGCTGCCGTTCCTGTCAGGTCTGCTGTGATGCTATCTAGCCAGCTTCAACACAAGCGAGACCTGCTACCATGTGTTTTCAAGCATACTGCCACATTTAGAGATGCTGATGTCATGAGATTAAAATAACAGAAAGATGAGAGAAAACCAGGGTGATGTGGGGGAAAATGTGGGTCTTGATGTCTGACACACTTGGAATACAGCTTTGTATTCCCAAACACGATCAAGTACCCTCTAGGTTTTCCTAAGAGAACATAACCAGCACCCTTAGGACAAATTTGGCTGGTCCATACTTCAGTTGAAAACAGGATGATGATGAGCGTACTCAAATTTGGGTCCTTAGAAAAGCTGTGTAGATG
The DNA here is from genome assembly GCF_000695765.1 of Mesitornis unicolor. NCBI lineage: Eukaryota > Metazoa > Chordata > Aves > Mesitornithiformes > Mesitornithidae > Mesitornis > Mesitornis unicolor. Next base: position 82,227 of record NW_010174379.1, on the reverse strand, counting down.
AGATGTTTCCACAAAGCTGGCATGGCCCTTGAAGCAAAGGATGACCTGCTCTCTTCCAGTCACTGGCTATTTGTGATGGGAACTGCACTGGGCTGCGGTACTGGTTTATGTCCCAGGGACATACCTCTGCCTCGGCTGGGCAGACACAACGGCTCCCATCGGTACCCCAGGGACAGACTCTGCTCCACAGTGTCTGCGCACCGCTGCTGCCGTGAAGTGGGAAAAATATTCCCATAGTGTGTGGAAGACTGCTCAAAGCAGCCATGGAGATACATTTCATTGTAATACATAAATTAAGGGAAGAGTTTAAAGTTCATAAATAGTCTAATTAACCTAAATCCTTTATTTTGTTTTAGCTGTAAGAGGCTCTGGATTCTTAGCTAGTTTTTCTTGCCAAACAAAATCTTTCTTGCTGCTTCATTATTGACCCAGCAAAGTTAAGTGGTGTCATTTTTATTGAAAAAACATGGTCAAGCGTGTCACAAACTGAGAAGCAGTAATGTAATTTGCTACTGCTCTGCTTCAAGCACTAAGAGAGATCACAAACAAGTTTAGCTAAAAAATGAAGACTGCCAAAAGCTATATTTCTGTTCTGTATTGGCTGGACTTTGGAGATGAAAGAGGGAGAATACTGCTTTTTGAAATCAAAAAGGCTTTACAAATATAAATCAAAATCTGCCTGCTGTGCAGCATTTAGTTAGGACTTCCCTGAATCTGTTGTTGTTGTGCCGGCTCTATCTGGGGCCGATCTTTTCATTTTGTTTATATTTTCCTAATGCAAATTGTGACTTCTACCCTGGGAACATGACAAAGTCTTTCTTCACAAATGCAAAGAAGACAGGAAACTCATGGTTCCCACAAAGCAGCTTTGCTTCTTACTAGATGTGATAATTTTGATAGCAGGATCCCAGACATCAGGGCATGGATCAAGGAGCCAGACTAATAAGCTGCAAGGACTTCTGTCCACCATGGAAAGTGGGTCATCTGATCAGGGTCCAGTCTGCTCTTTGTCATCCTGGACCAAGCTGTGCAGCTTTTCCGTACTTAGTGCGAGTTCCTCAGCAGCAGATAGGAGATCTCAGCCTCCGCCTTCGTTCCACCACTGGGAGCTCCAAGATAGGGCTCTTGATCATTTGTCTCCAGCTGATCCCAGGAGACCCATCAGCTTATGCAACCACCTGATTGTCCCCTCTCATCCCTGCAGTGCCTGCAGTGTGGTGCAGATACCCCTGCCCTGGCCCGGGGACAGCCAGGACACCAGCAGCATCTCGCCAGCAGCATCTCGCTAGGTTTATCTGCTCTGTATAGCAATGGTGGTAGCTGCGGCAATCTGACAAATTCTTCAGCCTTTCCAAAGAGCACATTTTCTTGTGATGCTACCACAGTCCATTTGCTGGTATCCCTAAGTGCTGGATCGCTCTTTTAAATAAGGTCTTCAGACCCTGGACTTGTATAATTACATGCCCTAACCATAACTTCCAGCTCCTTATCTCTTTATACTACTATGTCAAACGATGCCACAAAACAGCAAATCAAAACTGCTCTGTGCCTGACCACCTGGTACCAGAAGAAAGCACATGCAGATAAGATATGCTCTGTTGTGATGAAGGTATTGCTGAGATTTATGGGTAGCATGTGAAGGGCTGAGCCCTTTATACCAAGGAAAGAAAAACAGATCCAAGATGAAGTAGTCAGGGCTGGATATTACTGTGGTATGGGGCCTGCCCAGTGGATCAGCTCTTTTTCTGACACACAATGGTGTGTCTTTGCAAAAATAGCCAGAATTACTTTCTCCGTGGTCACCTACTCACTACTTCAGAGAGAGAGAAGCTTATACATTCACAAGCAACAACTTTCCCAATATGGTGAAACAAAATCAGGAGGCTGGAAGTTTTCTTTAGGAAAAAAATTCCCCACAGTCTATCCAGATTGTCCCAAAATATATGTAAAATTTCGCTTAGAATTTGCAATAAGTCAACAGGCCCATCTGTTCCAGGGATTTTCCAGTTAGAGGAGCTCACCCCTTAGTGCTCTCCTTTGCTTCATGCCTTAGTTTCACTATGGGTAGACATGGCTAAATTGCTCCAGCAACATGTAAAACCATGGAGAGTGTTTAAAGACCTGATCATTAGGCACAGGAAAGAGAAAAGTTGGAGGAATGGGACCCAGTTAATTATGTCTATCATACATGGAAGAAGAAAAATGAAAATGTAAATTACTGAAATGAACATTAAGGTGAACCTTTGTTCAGGATTAGAACTAGGCAGTTGGGACCTAATTATACAATGCAATTTCTGAGTAAGCGGATCCTGCAGGATTAAATGCTGTGCAAAAATAAATCTGCTGCATAAAAAATAATATATGGGTTAGAACACAACGGATTTGGACTCCTAACAGAAAGGTATTCAGAGACTAATAGCAATGCTGGCTGTCATTTAAAGCCTATCCATTGAAAAGAAAAATAATAATAGATTAATAACATGAAACTGTATTGAACAGATGATGCCAGGAGTGGGAACAAGGAAATGTCACTGGTTACCTCTCCTGCAGGAGGGCTCTGGTGCCCATTATGGGCTGGCAGAGGGCAGATTCCCCATGAGGCTTGGGATCTGCAGCCCTGTCCCTACCCCACCTGTGCTGGAAGCTGAGGTGGGATGGTGCCAGGCCAGGTGGACGGAGGAGCAGCCGGTCCCTCCCTCTGTACAGCACTGGTACCTGTCCTCAGGAAGCTGAGGGCGGAGGTGCCTAGACTGGGCTGTGCTCCTGAGCACTCAGCCTGGCTCCGGTACAACTCACAGCAGCTCCCACCCAGCCAGGGCTTCCTCCTTCTGCCCCTGGACACCGAAACTTGGGATGGGAGAGACCGGCTGAGACTGGAAGTTTGAGGAGCAGTGGGCCTCCAATATGCTTCCCGTGGGGAAAACATGATGTTTACTTATTAGAACCCCAGTTGCCTCTTGTGAGTTTAAATCTAGTCTTGCTGTATTTCCATGTCTGCAGAAGGAGAAAGAAGGAGGCTAATCTTTTGTCAGCTCATTCCCAGGCTCTTAAGTCATGGGGTTAGAGCAGCAGTACCAGGCAGCCGACATTTCTGCAGCAGCAAAGATGAAAGTCAGACAAAATAATCCAAAGATGTGCTTAACTGTGACTGTTAAGTCCCAAAGGATTTATCAGAGTTTACTTTCCTCTGACTTCTAGGAGAGACTTCAGCTGAAGTCCATTAAACAAATTAAAAAGCAGAAGGAAAGTAAACACAGATTAATGGAGATAGAAATTTTATGAAGGAAAGGAAACAGTCAGACCTTGTGACAAAGCTCCTGGGCTGCTATTCAGTTTTTAAGGCCCCCAGACCTTATAAATGGAGGAGATTATTCTCTTCACGTTGCCCTGCTGGTAGTCGTAAAAGAGAGTTAATAGAATTTTTTTTCCCCCACTGAGAAGTTCTGTAGAAACTCTAGTAATAATATAATCCATAATGTTTCAGTTCAGTGCATGACATGCAGCTATTTGTTCCTTTGTTTCCAGGCAGGGAATCGAGCTGTAAATCCTGTAGCGACACAGATACTGCACTGGCTCTGTGGCATTTTAT